>NC_081289.1:4139494-4379268 GCF_030490865.1 Poecile atricapillus | reverse complement strand
TCTGTACTGTTTTCCAGCAGCTTACAGGAGCTGCATATCTTTAAATCTACAGTCCTGCTGTCAAATGTGATTGAATTTGGCTAATGTCTTCCAGAGTTACCAGGCAGACAGACACACGGACATGCACACACATCCTGCCACACAGCATTGTCTCATGAGCCAAATTTCCATCAGAAAGGAAGCTTATGGAAAGCAACATGACCAACTCCCCCTTGATCACATCCCAGGTGTGAAACACTGGTCTGCACCCACATGGAAGACCAGACTTTGCCAAGAGCCCAGCCACAGTCAGCCCAACAGCCCTCATTTAGCTGTGCGTCATGCTGTGCCAAAAGCAGCATGTTTTCCTTTGTCACTGCTTAAGGAAGAGTCTAGAGGTGTCATTTACTTTCCCTTTTTGTCCCATCCAGCAAAGCCAGCATGGCAAAACAAAACTGGAAGAGCATGCTACATGTGTGGCTTTTTGTTGCACGTATGGCATAGCCTGAATTTCAGAGGCCATGTTTTGGAGACTTTCTCTGCTCTCAGGAGAAATGAAGGCACCTCAGAAAGGCAATTTGGATGTTACATAAACTAAACACAGGTTTTTCAGTCAGATGTCAGAAGGAAGGAGTTGAATCCTGCCCAGAATGCAGGGGTTTTGGGGGTTGGGGTTTTTTAAGCTGAAGAGACTCCCAAAGTCATCAAACCCTCCCACCCTGCCTCAGTTCACCTGATTATTTTGATAGCTCCCAGGCTGTGGATGTCAGCTTTTATCAGAGACAAAAGACAATCATAATGGAAACAAAATTATGCTGTGAATAAAACCGAAGTCTATTTAAAAATTAAAAAAAAAACAGGAGGAAAAAAACCAACAATGCACACTAAAATATTCCATATGCTCTTATGGTGGGTTGCCCTCGGCACACACAGAAAGATTGTAACTAGGCACAATCTGATAAGGCAGAATGCAACTGCGAGCTACTAGGCAACCACCAAAAAAAGAGGAGGAAAAAGGACAGAATCAGCATACACACAAAAAAGAACAGGGTAGAAGACAGAGGTGAAACTGAGTTTCTGCGCATAAAATATCACTGTACATGGAGGACCAGATGTTAATAAAACTTTGCAGGGGTTTCCAAGTGAGGCCATGACTGAGGCTGCACTCTGGATGCTGCTGCTGATGCCTGTTGTAGTCTAGCTGGTTTTCTTTCCCTTTTCCTTGCACGGTGGAGAAACACACGCCAACCGCATAATCACAAGGCACCCTCGGCACCTCCTTGTCCCTCTCTTTGTAGGTCTCACCCCACTGTCAAGCCTTGTCATTAATAGAAGCCTTGATCCTGCAGTATGAAGCACGCACGGGATGGCCGGCTCTCACACAGAGAGCTTCTCCTTGCACGGAGAGCAGCTTTTCACTGGGATGCCAAGGAAGTGCAAAGTTGCAGTGCAAAGATGTCAGCCAAGGTCTGCAAAGCCAGTTTTGCTCCCAAATTATGGCTTCCCAATAAAACTCATATGTGTTAGCACATAATTAGAAGTTAAGCATTGGTGGATCGAGACCTGAGATCATGAAGGACACTTGTTTTTTCCTAACACAAGAGGTCTATTTGCTGATTAGGAATTTGACCCACTACATCTAATAATAATAATAATAATAATAATAATAATAATAATAATAATAATAATAATAATAATAATAATAATTCATTAGATCTAGGCTTGCAGTTCTGTTTCAAGCAGACTTCTTACTGAAATTAAGCAGGCTTCCACACATCCTGAGAAAGCGTGTCTCTTTACAAAATGGAAATGTGATCCTGCAGTCCTACCCTATGGTAGCAGTCAGGCCCAGGAACAGCGCCAAAAAGCTCAGCAAGATGAGCCTGTACAAGGGCCATTTTACATAAAGCAGGAGTAATCATGGAAACATGGCTCTCTGGATTAGAACCAAGCCCCTGAGTCACGAACCGGGACCCCCCTGTTGTAGTTTCTGTAGAAACACAAAGCAACGTGGGAACATGGCCTCATTTGAAGAGACAAAGGGCAAAATCCCTTATTCTGGATTTTTAAGGCAAGCTCTTTCACACCAACCTGCTCTTTGGCTTTGAGCAAATCACTTTGCTTGCTTAAGTTTGTTTTTTTTTTAAATTAGTACCGAAAATGGGTTTCGACACATTTTTCCTCACGGGGGTGTTGGGAGGCTGAGTTAATAAATGCTTGCCAAGCAGTAGGAGATTCTCAGATGAATCTCACTTCCCCTGGATGTGTACCATGCTCATTGTGGCCATGTCTGAACACTTACGCATGTATAATTAAGAAGGACCATGATAACAGAAAGTGCAAAGTGCTGCTCCTTTCTCACTGCATAATCATGTCTTGGAGGTGGGTGGCCCAAGAGGGAAGAATTGCATCAGGTGCGACAGAGCTTGCTGCTGAGGTATGTTCTGAGAACAGTGAGTTTTTGTCTTTCACTGAATTGGGGCTCGGTACAACTTTTAGGTTTTTCACTATATGCTAATTAAACCTTCCCTGGGCACTCAGCTATTCCCTCCAGCCCCTGCTTGCTTTCTGTGCACAAACCCTCTACAAGCCTACACAAGCACCCATCAGCTTTCATTATAATTTACCTGCAAAATCCACACACTCCTGCTTTCATGTAAAAAAAAAAAAAAAAAGCTAAAAAAAAAAATCCTAAGATATAAAAACCATCGTGAAAGCCAGTGAAATAATCTGTTGCCTACAAATCAGACCTGTGATGGTAGGAATTAGACCTCCCACATCACATTAGCTTGGAGGGCTCTCCCTTCCCCTTAGCCTGCAGTGGAATTCCCATTCCTACCACCATGGTGGAAGCCAGCCCTGGCCCGGTGTCTGCATACCACCCGTCCTGTAGCTGCAGCATATTTACTTCAGGATTAAAAAATCAGGAGTGGGGGAAATGGTTGTGAACTAACAGCAGTCTCTTTGTCGTGTGTGGTAGGGGCAGGGCAGCTGGAAGAATTACACCTTGGTTGGAGGCCAGGCTGCATGGCCTCCCCATCTATTGTCACCAGGAGCTGGGTGATCTCAGGTGAGGAAATGTTACAAAGAAGGAAAAGGCAGGTTGGGTAAGGCAATCCAATGAGGTGGGATTAATGCGTCCCTGGCCTTAAATGCTCTACATGATACAGTCCCCACTTTTCCATAATAACTGCTCCACTGCCCCTAAGTTCTCACAGCAAAGAAGGTTCCGTCATTAGTTATTATAATATATAGCTGTGACTGTGTCCTCTCAGTGCTGCTGGTTGCACATTCTGCATTGCCAAAGGTAACCCCACACACCTATAGACAGCTCTAGTCATCATGACATGCTTGCAAAGTGGGGACAGCTCCCACAGTTCAAACCCACAATGTCCTCTTAGAGAAGAGGGCTTTGCATGGCTCAGTGGCCGTCCCAATGCTCTGAGAAGCACTGTGTTGTTCTTGCCACATGGGTGCTGTTTCCGTTTCCTCATTCATGTCACCAAGATGGTCACCATCCCAAAGGCTCCCATCAGCATCCTCTGCCCTCATGCACCAGCCTCCTGAAGGAAGAGAGGAAGGAGGAAAAAGACCATGAGCAGAGCCAGTGCTCCAGGTTCCACCATCTGCAAAAATGAAGGCTTGAAAATACTGACTCAAGTCAGAGGGTGCCAACTCACCAAAGCCTGCACCGCACCCTCTCTTTTTGGCACACCTGAAGAAGCAAACACTGAGGAGCCTTCAAAATGAGAGCTGTGCAGTCATTAGGACCTAAGAAATGGCTTGCAGGACTCTGCCAAACTGGGTACTGTAGCAAGAGCCTGGGGAAGGCTGGAGTCAGCAGAATGTTTTTAGAGAAAAGGTGCAGTAGGATCTCAGATATTTGGGCATTTCACTCACTGAGGCTTCCTAGGGTATATGGCATGGAGTAGGTGGATGCCAGAGCCATATGAACTCATTGCCTCCTGCACACTTATCGACCACAGATACAGCTCTGCAACAAAATCCTGAGACAGGTATTCAGTGGTGAAGCAAATCAAGCCCCCAGTATTCCTACTCCAAACACTCCCCTAAGCATACAGCCACTTAGCTTTGCACAGTAAGTTCAGCAGTAGCTTTCCTCCTAGAATCTTCCTGAGGAAAGGAAGACAGAAAAGAAGAGTAGGAGCACCCAAAGGAGGATAAACAATTCCCTTTAAGAAGCAGAATGGTGTACAGAAAAATCCAGTGAAGGAATAGTTTAATCAGATTCAGGCTCCCTGAGGGGGACCCACTTCAATCAGGAACAGACCATGCAGAGACACAGGTTCCCATCCAGAATTATCTAGGATTTTCCTAGGAAGTGGAAGGGAATTTTGGAGAACATGCTACAAAAGGGTTTACAAATCTACTGAGCCCCATTATGTTCATTAGTGCAGTAGTTACTTAAGGAATTATTTTGAAGAATCCCAAAGACTGTCAACAGGATATCAATATACCAAAATCAGTCAGTTTACATTTTCCCACTGCACACATTCACATCATGGGAATGAAGACAATGCATGCTACCAAATCCAGAAAAAAAAACAAATGGAAAGATCTCTCCTTGGAAACTCCTAGGCAGAGAGGATATACAGAACCTGACTATGTGGAAAGTCACTTATAAAACAGACACTTGTGTCTCATGGATATAATGGGTCTGCAAGGGCAAAGATGCCTGATAGCTCTTTGTGCATAGCTAATGAATTTGATAAAAGTTTATGAAGACTCAAGAGCAGTACTCATAGATCTGTTGACACAGCAAGGTTTCGTAGTTCTTCCCATTGAAGACACAAGTCCTCACTTGGCTTACACTCACATTCAGAGCTCATATCTCACTGGTCTCATCAGATATTCCATAGGGTAGGAGGTCAGAGGGCTGCCAATGCCCAGTGGAAAAGCAGCAACCCCAGCAACGTATCCAGGTTCATGAACCCCTTTGATAGCTGCATATTTTTGCCTTGTGGTTTGCTGGCAAAGGAGATACCTTCTCTGTGATTCCCAGCTATGAAATGGTTGGCAGTTCCCTGCCAAATCAAGCTCTTCACTTATAATCCTCCCTTTTTCAGTTATCCAAAAGTCAGATCATTATTTTCCATAATGGGTAATGGCTGCTTGCCCAAGGGGCAACTTGTGATCTCCTGAGCTTGCCATGTAACTAATAAGTAATTGGTGGTTTAGGGATACTATGAAGTATTTTGTTTTTCCTGGGAGACATCAGACAAGACAAGAGAAATTATTTCTAATGGTGAATGTATTAATCACTGAAAGAGGAGATTTTAAGAAGCGTTGACAAATATCAACCTGTAAAGAGGAGAGCTGAATCGGTCTTCAGACACCTCGAGGAGTGAACGATTCACTTCTCTCACCCGCAAAGTTCCTTCTCATGTTATTTTCTGCATTTTTTATTTTTTTTCAGGAAAATATTATACTTCCTTCCATTCTGCTCTCTACAGAGAGAGAGGTTAGGTGGTCTCAGTACCACCTCCATCTGGAGGTGTTCAGGCAGCTTTGAGTAACACTGGGAGCACCATGACCAGTGTCTTCAGCTAGCAGCAAGCCAAAGGCAGGCAGCAAAGGTAATTGCCTTCATAGATACCCAGCTCAGCAACCTGGGGGGCTCACATAACCTCCAGCTAGAAACACTGCAACGCTTCTGAGCCACCCAGGACCTCGTCTACAGGGACGGGTTTGCTGCGGGTTTGCTGAGGTCTCTTGCCACCTCGCCGTACATAAATCAAACATAATTAAAGACATAATCAAACGGATTCCTGAAAACAAGCCCTGACTGTAAGGTTTCGTTACAACCCCTAACACACCTGCTAGTGCAGCTATCGCCCGGCTGTGCGCTATCAAAGGTGTAATAACACGGCCGTATCCTGCAAAAGCTCCAGGGGAAAGCTTGAACAGAAAAGCCTTCATAGTCTTAAGGCAAGGAAAATATTATTGCACTTCCACAAAGCAGCTTCCCTTCCTCCAGAACAACCACCTCAGGACTTTCATCTCAGCGAGCTCTTGGCATTTATTATTTCAGAGCTTTTTCGCATCGAGAAATGATTATTTTCTTTCTTGCTCAGAGATCACTCTTTATTGTTAGTTAAATAAATAAAATTGATGGAGAAAATAGCAAATGCTTAGCAAAAGTGTTTCATCAAACTGTCTGATCCTGGGGATCCCAGGTATTCATTCGACATGGAAAACCCACTTAGCTGGATTTATATATATATATACTATACACACACATAAATGCACTCTTAAACACATATATATCTCATAAGTGTGTGTATATTCACATGATGGCTAATATCAAATCTCTCTCTGTCCACTGCTGAACGTGATCATGTTTCTTGAGTACAGACCTAAAGTCTGTCTCTTTCATAGGTAACAAAGAGGGAAAGTCCCAGAGACTTCCATTGATTTCATTTCCCTTGAGAAATTTAAGTTTTGTCTGCAAGAGTGGCAAGCACTTCACTGGGAAACGAAAGGAAATGAGATCATGTTCCCATCTGCCTCACTCTGTGCTTCTCTAGCAAAACTTCTCTGACAAACTCTGGGGAGATTTATATGCATTGCAAACTCTGAAAAAAAAATATCCTAGGTTTTGCAGGAACTTAGAATAATCCCACACACATCCCTGGGTATACCATCACTTCTGGAGCATCTTTTCGTGCCAGGTGGCTCCCTGATGCCTTTCAAACCCAAGGACTGTGGTTTCATGGAGCAGATGAATATTTGCTTTTTATTCACCCTTTGATCAAGACCAGCTCCAGCAGCAGGCAGCGGGTTCTGAATGCTTACCTTTTGGATCTGACCCATTTTGGGTACTGGTTTCTGCAGTAACTATCCATGCACGCTTTAAGGCATGTTTTTGTTCCTCATCTATCTATTCACTCAACAAATTAGCACAGTCTAGTCTTATGCAAATCAGAGGTTCGATTTCCTTGTGTACATTGAAACTCTTCCTCTGCCTTTACCAGCCAATGCACAGCTACTGTTATTTCCCTGCTCAGATGGGTTTTCATGGCTCGCTGCAGGCTGTAGAAATTAATACATGGGAACACAATCCAAGTAAGCTAAGCATGTGTTTTACCACATACAGAGAGTAAAACACAGGGACAACAAAGAGACAGGAGATAGAGGGAGAAAAGAAAGGGTCAGATTCATTTGCTTTCAGATGACAGAAAGCAAAACATAAAGAATAAAAAAATTGATAGTTGGAGATGAGAGGGTACAACCAATTACCCACACTCAAATGCAAATGCAAAATGACAGCTCCACACTTGATGTCCTTAAAGAGAAATGGAGGGTACATGCAAGAGTAAAGTAAGGAAAACAACAGATCATTTCCTTTCAGTAGCACCTAGGAATCATAGAATCATACAGGTTGGAAAAGAGCTTTATCATCATCAAGTCCAATGACTGCCATTCCCACAAAACCATGTCTCTCCCTAAGTGTCACATCTACATGTGCCAAAGAGCCCATGGGTCAGTTTTCCAGACAAAAAATAGAAACCTGTTTATGGTGCTGACAGAAGGCCTGGAGAGTGTAGAAATGAGAAAAAAAGAAATTAAGAAAAGTTTTTGAGGGCAAAAGAGGGATTTGAGACAATCCCACAGAAGACCATAGGCTAGATCCTAGCCCTATACTCTACCTCCAGATTCTGACCACTGGACAATAAAACCTGCTGCCCATATGCTGTTTTCACTTGATTTCAGTCAAGGTAAACTGGGGCCTGACATCCATGAAACTGTAATTGTGTCAAGGGAATTGTAACATGTCCTTTCCCAGCACAGTTAAAACACCCTAACAGATGTTATTCTGATGACAGACATCAAAATAAGCAGATAGATTAACTGACAGATAGACAGAAAGAGATTGAAATAAGGAAAATACGTACTGGGAGGGAGTGAGAGAGATGGATAGATAGATGAGCAGGAAGAGCTGGGAATATAAAAGATTAGATA
This sequence comes from Poecile atricapillus, assembly GCF_030490865.1. Taxonomy (NCBI): domain Eukaryota; kingdom Metazoa; phylum Chordata; class Aves; order Passeriformes; family Paridae; genus Poecile; species Poecile atricapillus. The sequence goes on along the minus strand of NC_081289.1, from coordinate 4,371,306 downwards.
GATAGATAGACAGATCTTGGCATAAAGCACTCACATCAAGGTGCAGTTGGCAGCCCTGACTTAATGCATCATTTTCTCAAACTGCTCATCTCTCTCCCTCTAAGTAAAACGAGGTTGTTTGTTATGTGTTACAGAACAAATCCGTGTGTGGGCTCCCTCGGGTTCATAGGATTGCATGAGGTGAAGGGCCTGATCCCGCCAAGTTCCCAGCACCCTCTCTCCCCTCTGAAACACAGGGCAAAGGGGTGATGCTCAGCATCAGCACCCAAAATGCCAAATGCCCTGAGAGCCTTGGCCAGTGCTGGAATGAGCACCAGGACACAGGGAGGAAGGAAGGAGGGTGGATCATGACTTACCCACATCATCTCACAACCTGCCTCAAGATGTATTCAAATTATAAATAAGTAGTAAGATTCCTTCTGTCAACACATTTCAATTTAGGACTTCTGGTTTGGCAAACAGTTTCACAAGAAAGCTTCTTACAATACCCAGGATGGTGTGAACACAGAGGACTCATGGCCACTCTTCTGCATCACAGAGCATCCTTTCCATTTTCACCTGAGAAATACTTCTAGTAATTTGTTTAAACTTTGAGGCTCTCAGGAGGCTGCCTATCCTGGATTTTAATTTAAAGCAACTATACCTTGTTTTTGCACCGTATTAAACCCCAGCATTAAGGCCTTTTTACCAATCCGAGACCATAGCCTAACACAATGCTTTAACAAAGACAGCTTTATGCAATGCTTGGAGCTGGGGAAAAGAAACAATGCAAATAAAAGACTATAATTCTCCTATTAAACAATCTAGGTTTATTCTCCCCGATTCCTCTGCTGTTGGTCCCTATCTGTTGGCTCACCTCTGCTTTGTTTTAAGATTGGTGTAAAATTTACCTTGATTTCAATGAGAACAGAAATTTTTGCAGCCTCAATAAAAATGGCCAGGGCTGAGCTAAACATTAGTTCTTCACCCAGAGGGTGGTTGGGCACTGGAACAGTCTGCCCAGGGAAGTGGTCATGGCTCCAAGGCCATCAGAGCCCAAAGAGTGTTTGTAAAATGTTCCCAGGCACATGGTGGGGTTCTGGGTAAGGCCAGGAGTCAGATTTGATGATCCTTGTGGGTCCCTTCCAACTCAGGACATTCTATGATTTTGTGATTCTAGTTTACGAATGAAGATTTTATTTTGCCCTCTTTGTAGCCATAAGCCAGACCCATTCTCAGTCACCCACCACAAAGATTCAATCTTTACACTTAGGACAGCAAGGCTGGGGGAAGTTTTCAACTCTCAGGAAAGGCCCCACCTCCAAACCCGCTCATGAACAAGAGCCATTCTGAGCCCTGCAAAAACGTGCTGGAAACCTACCCAGACCAGGCGGCCCTTTGTGGTATTTTAGCACATCCTGCTTCTTGTCCTACCTTGGAGGAGTGAAAATGAAAACATGAATATACTTTCCAAAACCTCAACATAGTTTTGGTGCAGGGGTGGGGAAGGCAAAGCTGTGGTTTTGTTTGCATTGCACATCCACAGAAACTTCAGTTGTGTTTTTTATTTCTTTATTTTTGCACCGGTGCCTGATTACCCTCTGTGAAATGTCCCAGACAAGGCAACATTGTGGCTTGGAGAGTGTCATTTATCTATAGAAAAAAACCCATAGTTTCTTAGCCATAGTTACTTGTGGCTGCATTCTTGACCGCTTTACATGGACAGATAACCCCAACAGTGATGCAGAATCACCTATTGTGGTTTGAGAAGGAAAGACTCCAAGAATTTCAGTTTTACTCATTGCTTGGAAAAAATTATGGTCCTAGTATCTCCAATGGGGTCACATAAAATCCTGCTTTCATTTTATGGTAATAGCTTTCTTCCCTTGGCATTGCGTGGCAATGCTTAATTAACAAATGTTCAGACCTGAAGAAAGACATGAAAGATTGGAGATATTTGAGGTGTATCACCAAAACTATTTTCAAAGAGGTCACCAGTGGTGATTCACTTCAGAGAATTACTGCATTTTCCAGCAGCAGGGCCAAGCATAATAAATATAGAGAAAAAAAATTACAAGAGTCAAAGCAAAGCAAAACGGGAAGTCTGAAGGTTTTCATTTGGTTTTAATGAAACAAACAACAAAAAAAAAAAAAAAAATCATTTGAGTCAGCTCAAAATATTTTCTTCATCTGAAAATGAAATGTTGAGTATCATTTGGAAGTAATTTAAAAGTTTTCTTTCTTATCTCCTTCTTTTAACATGAATTAGGTCAATCCTTCAAGGAAAATGCCATTTGGAAATTAAAAATGCAAAAAGCTTCAAATAGTTATTTTTCATAAAGGAAGCATTTTACCCTAAAAATACCCATGTGCCATGATTTTTAAACACTTCCTTTTTTTATTTTGGTGACAAATTTCTTCAGCAAGTGTTCAAGGAGTGTTTAGTCCCTGGTAAAAAATGTTCTCTTTATTAAAACATACATATTGCCCTCCACACCATAGATTACAAAGTGCTAATTGCTTGTCACCAAAAGCTGAATTCAGTAAGTGAGCATGAAACAAGACAGCGTTCCAAATCATCACCAGTGCTCTGACAAAAATACCCAGAAAGTAACAGGCTCTGTATCAAACCAGGCCAGAACCAGAGTGTGTTTTGTGGCCATTATCCTCGGGAAGGAGCTCACAGACAGCATGATGAAGGAATTCAGGCAGCAATTCAGGTTCACCTCTGAGCTTGTACAGGTCTACAGTAACATCTGCACACTGAAAAGCTGGTCAAGTGTGAAGAGAAGGCTACAGCCCACACCCCTCACATTTTCTCAGGTGGTTCTCATAGCAGTAAGGGCCAGACAAGGCCACAGAGATGATTAGAGGGATGAAATTCCTCTCCTATAAGGAAAGATTTAGACAATTAAGTTTGTTCAGACTGGAGAAGAGGAGGGTCCAGGGTGACCTTATTGCAGCCTTTTAATACCTGAAGGGACTACAAGAGCTGAAGAGCAGCTGTTTACAAGGGCATGGAATGGTAGGACAAGGGGCAATAGCTTTAGATTGACAGAGGGCAGGGTTAGCTATTAGGAGGAAGAAATTCCTTACTGTGAGGGTGGTGAGACTCTGGCTGCCCAGAGATGTTTTAGCAACCCCGTCCCTGGAAGTGTCCAAGGCCAGGTTGGACAGGGCTTGGAACAACTTGGTTTGGTGGAAAGTGTCCCTGCCCATGGCAGGGAGACTGGAAACAGATGATCTTTAAGGACCTTTCCAGCCCAAACCAATCTATGAATGGTTGGAAATGTAAGAAAAAAATCACTTGTGCAGTGGCCATTTGGACATTTCTCATAATAAAAGTGTCTCTCAGCTTTTATTCAAAACTGGGTATTTGCCTTCCTTAAAAAGTGGTTATGGGTATGGGAAATACTGAAATGTTTGGGGGTTTAATCTTTTACTTGAAACCTTGGGGTCAAATTATGCTTGTCCCACTTCTGAATATATGCCATTGAATTTTTTTTATTTTTTTTTAATACAAAATGCTGTTACTGTGAATGTTCCATGCAAGGTAAGGTTTATTCTTCCTAAAGGCTTTGGAGTGCTTTTGGCTGAATGGCCATGTGTGTGTCATGTTGGATGCTGGATATTTTGCCCCCTGGGTAAGGGGCACAACCCACGTATTTATGCATGTGCTAAAGCACAGTAACCCTGACCACCCTATCAGCCTATCTCACTATCAGCGCCTCCATCTGCCCATATATTTTATCTCATCGTTCTCTATTTATTTATATTGCCATGATATCTGAGATCCTGCCTACACTCAGCTGCCAACATCTCGAGCTCGTGTGCTGCACGGGAGGGGAAGGCACGAGGAGTGGGTGAGGCCTGGCCAGACATAGTTGTATAACGAAGGCAGATTTGCCTCTACAAAGTGCAAAATCTGTGTGGGTTCGCTTTTTTTTTTTTTTTTTTTTGGCTGAGGTGTTGTTTTTCTGCAAGGTGATCATGTGGGGAGGTGCAAAAAGGTATTCTGTTCACTTCCAAACAAGCTCAAATTCACCCAAGTGATGTCAGAGTTGGTTGGGGTTTTCTTTTCTCTCTGATATTTGTTTTTCAAGCATTTGTTCCCCAGCCATATTGTTTGCTTGTCTCAGAGTGTTAAATACAGGGAGGCAACGTCTAATTGTGGTTTTCCTGAGGGTGCTGAAACACATAAAATGCACAGGCTTGAGGTCAGTGTCCTGGAAGTGTCAGCTTTCTCCCTCGGAGGAAGCCGGTGCGAGTGGTACCTCGTGAATCACTCTCCCAAGGCTGTATACCTGAGATTCTCAAATTCTGCCTGAAGGAGGGGAGAAACGTGGCTCAAATGCTATTTATCACCCCTGTCTTTCAACAGCACAAGCAGAGTCATCCAACATCTGCAGCACTGCTGAAAGGCTCCCGTCCATGTTTGTAAGGAAGGTCACGCAGAGGTAACTGAGCACTGCTGCACTTAACCATTTCTCTTGACCTGATGGGTTGCTCCCCTTTTAAATCAAACTTTGGGCACAGCCTGCCTTTGTTCCCAAGTGATTTATTCTTTTTTACTAGTCTTTTTAGGGATGGGAGATAAAAGGCAAGGTGTGAAAAATTTTGTGGGCTCTCTTCTGGGGTTCTCTTGTCAGGACTCCCCATTTCCAAGCTGGCAAGACCCAGTAGCAAAAATTAGAAATGTCAGCAATGCTTTTGTTATAGAACATTTGATTCACACAGTGTCTTACTTGTAAAACACAGATGGCCTTACAAATGTCAGTGAGTTATGCCCCATGTCTAGTAGGTGGAGCTATTATTAGTATTAGAACAAACATAACCAAGATATTAGATTGGGATTTACACCCCTGCGTTCCTGGATTATGGAGGAGCAGCTGAAGGACTTGTGAAAATACACAGCTTTGGCTCATGTAGGCTGACTTCTCCTTCCCCACCAGGACTTCATGTCTTGGGAGAATCTGTTGTACCACGATATTTTAGCAACCTTCCAAAAGTCTGTCCAAAAAAGTAAAACAATGCATATTCCATGAACCTGGCAAGATACCTATCCTTCAGGATGAGGTTTCTGATACCATTTTAGACTGATTCCTTGCCTTTAAGAGAACCTGCTTCTGTCACTGGAACCTCTGTGTTGGGACACATAACTTGGAAAGACAGTGGAGGAAAAAAGGGAAGAGAGGTTCGGAGAGGTTCGGAGAGGAGGGAAGGGAAGGGAAGGGAAGGGAAGGGAAGGGAAGGGAAGGGAAGGGAAGGGAAGGGAAGGGAAGGGAAGGGAAGGGAAGGGAAGGGAAGGGAAGGGAAGGGAAGGGAAGGGAAGGGAAGGGAAGGGAAGGGAAGGGAAGGGAAGGGAAGGGAAGGGAAGGGAAGGGAAGGGAAGGGAAGGGAAGGGAAGGGAAGGGAAGGGAAGGGAAGGGAAGGGAAGGGAAGGGAAGGGAAGGGAAGGGAAGGGAAGGGAAGGGAAGGGAAGGGAAGGGAAGGGAAGGGAAGGGAAGGGAAGGGAAGGGAAGGGAAGGGAAGGGAAGGGAAGGGAAGGGAAGGGAAGGGAAGGGAAGGGAAGGGAAGGGAAGGGAAGGGAAGGGAAGGGAAGGGAAGGGAAGGGACTCTCGTGTCTTCTACATCTTAGTGCTCTTCTGTCAACATGTCCTTAGAAATCTTAATGCCAAAAACCCAGTGTGAAGAGGTAAATTATTTGACAGCTGGATTGATAACTACATAGTTTAAAGCCTTTAGATTTTTATCCCAAATCAAGAAGTCCAGCTCCTCACTCTGCTCATGTATACACACTCCCTTTTTACATGTCACCATCATTGTTCATGGTTCTGCCTAGACAGAAATGTGTGATCTCATTCATGGGTACATTCAATATGTCAGTCATAGAAAAAATAAAGCTTCTCTTACACTGGATATCTTTATAGGATGCCTAAACAGAGCAGTAAAATGTCACAGTCCTTGTTAATGAAGGGATTTCTGAAGTCAGGCTGTGTTGGCCTAGCTTGATTTTTGATTACAAAACGAGTAGATTAAGTCCAAGAATAACTTGGGTATGGAAAAAATTACCCTTTGTTAGAAATGTCCCTCCTGTTGAAGGGATTCCATTTAGAAATGGAATACAAAAAATTAAAGATGGCTAATGATATTTTTTTTTGTGCTGAATTATTTTTAATGCTTTATAGGTTAAAGCAAAGTATTTTGTCCTACTTGACCCTAAAATTTTTATATTAATTCACATATTAATATATTTTTTGGTTGTCTGGTTGGTTGTTTTTTTTTACAGTAAGTCCATTTTTTATGCAGAGTGACTTTATAAAATGCAATATCAAAAGATTTTGCTTTTTGAGCATGAAAGCAAATACATTTCCAAAAGAGAAATATTTTGAAAATGTAGAAATTATATATTTGGGGATTAATTTCCCCACAGCTTTTTTCTGTCACCTTCAAGCTCAGTTTTGAAATGAGTTTCCAACCCTTTCACATCTTATACTTTTAGTAAAACTAACTTGAAAACAAAACCCAGCTAGGGAGACTACAAATTATTTGACTCACCAGGAACTTAACTCCTGTGAGAAGAACCCAATGCAGTGCCACAATCTAACACTCTTTAGTAGCCAAAATTATATTATGTTATTTATACCTAAACTTTAAAGATTGACAACTGAAACAATCACTGATTTTTTTGCACAGTCATGCTTTGTGTGTTGGCATGGCTGCAGATTTGGAAGATCTACCAGGATTTTAATCTCAGAAAACAATATTTCTCAGACAGAACATCACTTTGTTCCTGCCACGACAAAATACTGCAATAGCAGATTTATTGTAAAGGGGATTTAGGCATTTTTGAGATCACTGATTGGAGTTGGATGGGGCTGGTACAATTATGGCAGTCACTCTACTCTTTTTTTTTAGCTTTGAAGCTTTTAACCTCACCCTCAGAAGTGCATTGTTACTCTTGCATAATGAAGGAGATACAATGCTTTGCATCTCAGATGCTTCCACAATGTTTGATGACATGAGCCTAATTAGCTCCACTTTTCAGATGTACAAAAAGATGAGAACCTAATAATTTACAGAATTAGGTACTGGAGCCTAAAGCTCTCTGCCACCATCCCAGATAAAGTCAATGTGGGCAAGGAAAAATAAAAATAATTTTTAAGGGCCACTTTATAGATTTGTGTCTACATGGCCATAATATTGTAACAGGTTAAATGCACAAGTAAAACAGGCCTCAGTAGTCCTGACTTGATTTCAGACCTTTAACAATGCTTTACCATGAAATAACCCCCCCTTAAGATGTTTGAAGCATTAATTTTATGTAACTGAGAATCAAAGTATTTATGTGTTTGTTTATTTACCTATAAAATGGCATTTCAAGCTTCTTTAACATTGCTGTGTCTGGGTGCCCTCCAAATACATGCCCAGATGTTAGATAAGATAAATATTAAAATTATTTGTGTCTATAATTATTGCTGCTGCCAGGAGCCCTTTTGATACCAAAAAGAAAACCTGATTAATGCAAATTAGTTGATCATAATAAGCATAAAGAAGAATCACTGCAGCATTGGGCAGAGTTTTGACATAAAAACAAAGATGCACAGATCTGAAAAGGTTTGGGCCTCAGAGACTTTACTGGGATGCGATTTGGGGTGGAAGTTTTTAGAAGAGGAGAATTAGGAGTCTCTCTTCTAACCTACCCACTGTGTTCCTTGGAAAATCCCTTGCAGTCAAATAGTGAATGGCCACTTCCAAACTAACCAGAAAATCTTCTGTGGGGAGGTCAAAGGCCAGCATGAGGTCAGTTCTGGCTGGGACTTATCTCTCTTATTCCCAGATACTGGCAAAGCCCACATCTTCAGTACAGCTACTCCATGAAAAGAAATGGGTGTTTCCAGGATGTGGATGGCATCCTAAAAAGGCTGTCTAAAATATGTATAAGATTAAAATGTTAGAAGTGCCTTTTCCTCTCTACTTATTGTCAAGAAGCCCCAGACACCTACTGGTAAGTAAATCTTGTATTTGTATCCTGGGAAAACCTTGAGCCAGAGGACACATATTTGACTAGATATACCTGAAAAGGTCATATCTCCAGCTGAACATTCAGCCTGCTCTAAGGACCTAATACCAGGCCTAGATGGTAGAGAAACATGCAAAATGATCCTGCTAATGCAGCAAGAACAGACAGAGATTTGTTGCAAGAAGCCTCAGGAAAAACCTCAGTTTTTTTCAGTGTCCCAGTGAATCACTGGCCAGCTCCCACAAGCACTGATGCAGGTTTTGGGGATCAGAGGATTCGAAATAAAAGCCTTTTTTCAAAACCAGGAATACTGCTCCTGGATACTCACTGCAAAAATAGTTTGAACACAAATGTTGCTCCTATTTCATGCAGCTCAATTAATAGGTATAATTCAGACATAACTTCCTGGATTAATTCCAGACTTATTGTCACAGCTCTGACACCACCAAAACCAATTACACTGGTACAACTGAGGTCAGAGATAGACTTCTCCTGACTACCTAAAATTTTAAAGGACCAGCTCAAATGATGACTCTGGTCATGGGGTAATTCCACTTTCCCTTGGTATAAAGTATGAAGAAAAAATACCAGGATACTGGTACAAAAAAAAAAAAAAAAAAAAAAAAGCCAAAAAAAAAAAAAAAAAACAGTGACAAAGAAGGATTGGATAGCTCTTTTTCATCTGTTTTTTCATTGCCTGAGGCATATGTGCTGTGAACATTTGGAAGGAAGACTCCACCTTCATAACTGCCTCTCACTGAATGTTAACTGAGTGTGGTCAAGATTACATCCCAGGCTTGAATCTCCTCCTGGGAGTTTCTTTTTTAAAAGCCTCACACACCAGGGCAGGCAGTGGCATCTATTGATCACCTGTAGCAGGTTGTCTGTTCCTTTGAGGACCAAGAATGGCTGACAGCCCAGGAAATCCAACCCTCACTCAGGGCTCTGCCAAAGCCGACAAATGAGGCAGGAAGCTTTCCATCAACACCTCAAGGGAGAGGAGAGGGGTTTTTCAGAAGCCACCTCTTCCATAAGATCAGGATTTGAGTTGATTCATATTTCTGAATCAACTGAATCTATCCTTCTGCACTTAATGCTTCAAGATGCATTGCTGAACACAAGTAGCAAATTTAGCAAAGATTAGAGGCCTTAAGGATGGATTATATGAGACAGGGAATAGACTCAGAAATTAAGAAGCAGACACTTGAGTGCAGGGTCTTTTGAAATGAGTTGTTATACACAGGAAAGGTTTCACTTTGGTTTAGCAAAAGGGATGCAGAATAAATTATTTTGAAAATCAGTCTGATCATGTTTGTGGGTGATCACCCCACCACCTGATATGTTTCAATGTGCTATAGCTCCTGTAGACTCACGTGTCAGTCTCTCACACTGCTCCTAATCCCATACTGCAGGTAATGGGAACACAAGTAAATATCTCTATAGCCATAAACTGTGGAGAAGGCACATCCCCCATCTAGGTAATGTAAACTACCCATTTTCTTAAGCCTTAGTCACCAAACTGAAAAATTGTCGAAGATTATGTTTAAATTACATTACAGAGCTATCTAAAAGCACCTGGAAATCTTTCTGATTATGCTGCTTCAGTAGGAATATGGTTATATGGATCGATGTGGACCAGAGCACTTATCAAAATCAATAAACTTCTATAGGCATGACAGATGTTTTCCCTTCCATGTCCCTGGATTGTCAGTGACTTCCACTGCCTCAAAGGAAAAATGGCTCATTCCTAAGACAGGAGGACAGGTTTATGGTGGAGAAGAGAGAAAATTTGGTTATCCAATAGCCTGAAGGGAGAATTCTGTAGTTCCTGAGAGTGAGCAGAGAATGAGACCTGGCAACTGATTTTAGCAAGCCTGGCATGAAGACCTTGTCATCAAAGTTTGAAGACAGATTTGGTTTGGAGAGCTATTCACTCCACATGCACAGTGAAGACACATGACATCATGTCAGAGAGCTGGATCAAGTAGACCAGAGGGAATGGAAAGAATATTCAGTGAAAACATGGGATTCCCTCATTTCTCCAAACATCATAAATCATGTCTGAGCTGCTTAGTCACTCTGTGCTGATCTATCATACTCCCATAAAGCAAGAGTTGAGAGACAGGACTCCAAGGACAAGAGCTGAGAGACAGGACACTGAAACAGCAACTCAGAGCAGAGATACAGAATTTTCCGCTCAAGGTTTGTGTGATAAAACTTCCAGTCAATTTTCCAATGAAATGATAAGATGTCCCCACCAGAGCCTGCACACCGGTTTTACATCTCTCCATGCAGAAGGACAACTCTGTAAAACAAAAAACAACTATTTCTATGTGACATCCATGAAGTACCTATGCAGACAACAGGGACAAATATGCATCATCAAATCCATAGGCTTTCACCTTCCTCTCCCATGACCCCTTTGGAAAAGGTCTCCTAAATACAAGTAAGGTTGGCAGAAGCAGATGGAAGCATAATTCTTTTTGGATGTCCAGGATTTTATACAAAAGCCACCCTACGGAAATTAATAGGCAAGAATATCCCTTTTACGTCCATGCATCCAGTACACAGAATGAAAATCCTTATAGAAAGGTTATCAGCGTCTGACAAACTTAATCGGGTTTTCATAAAGGAAAACATCCTGCCTGCTATTAATGGAAAGACCCTGGGTGACTGTTCAGAAATCCATCATATGTTCGGTCCCTCCTTTCTCATTTTTGGCTTTCCCATGGGTCTTGTTCAATTTCTACTTGAGGATCCTCCTTTCTCTGGGCTCAGCATAATTTTATATTCCCCTCCACATCCTCTCCCATACTGATACTTTTTATAAAAGTCTATTATGAAGCAGCTGCAATCAAGAATAACAGTTCAGGACCTGTGTCTATTCATTACTGTTTCCTCAGAGTCCCTAAATATAGTTTAAAATTTATCACAGAATCTATAAATCTGCTCCAGTGCGACGCTGCAGGAAGTAAATTCATCAGCCATCATTTCTGCATGCGTGGAGAAGAGGGATGACCTTCTGTAACGGGCTTGAGGTTTTGGAAGGGAGGCAACTTCACCTCTTGGTGGGCAGCCTTGGCATGTGGGGGAACAAACCACCGGTGTCAAAAACAAATCATCATCACCCCTATACGTTCACAATAGTCCATACTGTGACTTCTCCATTTCTTTTGAGTTCTTAATTTTTCACAATGGTTGCAGCTGAAAGAAGCAGCCCCTCTGTGACTGGTGAATATCAGGGAAGGGTGTAATGAAAAGCAGAACTGGAGCAGAAGGATTGTATTCTGACTTGGAATAAAGAAATTCATGTCTGCAGACAGCAGTGCTACCTGCAGCCATGGGACCACCCCAAGTTATGCACTGGGTGATATGTGATTTAGAAGGAAAAGAGTTAAGCAAGAAGAGTAAGAAGGTTAATGTGATTCTAACACACAAACAGTGAAATAAACAGTTGCACTGTAATATTGCAATGCAATAATAATTGGGAATTAAAATTGTCATGGGTTAAGTCCAAATACGCATTCAGGTGGTTCACTAATTATCCACGTTAGCATGTGAGGCTTGCAAGTAAACTTTCCCTGAGCATTTCAGTCACTTCTCTCTTCCCAGAAGACAGGTTTTCATTAATTATTTCAGTGCCTCTGCAGTTGACAGTAACCCAGAGTGGAAATGTAAAAGGACAGGTTAAATAACCAGGTGTTTTGTACCTCAAGAGAAAAAAATGAGTTGAGCTTCAGGTCAAAGTCTTAATTTAAACTTATAACAAGGGAAATATACTTCTACAATAGAGTGATCCAACATCCACCCAGGAGTCTGCATAGCCTCAGGGAATTGTGTGAAACAGATATAAATTTTCTGTACATTTGTGTTGTGCCTTGGTTTCTGTAGAGCTGTAGCTTACATATATATCTACACAGGCACACACAGAACCAGCACAGACAGACAGGTGGCATAGGGACCCTCCAGGTCTCTGAATAGAGACACCATGACAGGCACAACACACATTCCATGTCCTTTGTGACAAGGCATGGAGTCCACAGCACCCACCAATACCTCTCCATGTGTATTTCTACAGAAGAACGCAACCAAAAATTGCATTTTATAAAGAAGCAGTGTGAAGATTAAAAAATCAGCCACCAAAATGTTAGGAAATATTGACTGTTTGCTAACATAAGTTAGTCTGTAATAATAGTCATGTTAATAATACAATAATAGTTTGTAATAATAATCAGTTCATATACTGAATTGACTTCAGAGACTCTCTCCTCCTGAATTGCTCCTTCTACATATGACAATCACACCTGATTTTTTTCCTTTGCCTCATTCAGGGAGGACATTGCCCTTCCTGAGCCACGGACCTGTATTTAGCTTACTCCTCCCTCCTGCTTTCCTGCAGACAAGTCAAAGCTGATAGGTTTTCCATGGTGCTCATCAAAACTGCATCCAAACTCTGCACGAGTGATGGACTTATCTTCATAACATAAATCTCCCCAGATTTAGGGATGGGAGGAAGTGGAAGAAATTCAGCACTGGATTTGCAGTTCAGGTTTAGATGAACATTGTATTTTTAAAGAATTTGGTATTCTGAAGGACAAATACAGGCATGAGACTCTCTGGCTTTAGATACCACTGAGAGCTCTGCACCCACAAAGCAGAGCTCAGGATGTGAAATTTGGCATCTTAATGATGATCACACATTTAGTACCTGTTTCCATGTGGCAAGGCTGGGTTGAGTGTTCCAATGCCATATAGGACCCCTATAGAAGGGGTAAATAGGGGTTAAATAGGACATTTTAAAGACTTCGTTTACAGGGGTTTTTCAATAATAATTTTGGTTCCTAATTCCAAACACCTCCTAAGCTTTCCAAAAAACAAAACAAGTTTCCTCTTGTCCCTTCATCACCCACCCTGATTCTTCCCCAGATTAAAACCAGTCTTGAGTGAATCAAGAGTCTCAGTGACCAAAAATGAATATGAGAACTTGTGGTCTATGAGTCTGTGGATATCAGAAATACAAGTGATCCTGGAGGGGAAAACAACCCATGCTGAGGACTCAAATACTATATTTTGGGGGGTAACTTCAGTGTAGTTTTATTCTGGCCCTGAAGCCTGAATTGTCATGACTGTAGTAGGTGGAGGTCCAAGGAAGCCATGCTTCATGAGCCAAGGTAAAATCTCATCACTCCAAGGTGGAACTACACCTTGGAGGAAATCACTCCAAAAACACATTGCTAATCTGAACTTCAGTGAAGGTGTAGATGCATCCTAAGTCAACTCATGATTCAAAAGCACAGGATAAAAATTAAAAGTGTGCAGATTGTGCTAATTGCAATATTCCTATTTTCTTCAACCTCCAAGCACTGAGGCTGGTAATCTTAAAAATATCCCTTCAGTATCACAACAGCTGTGTGAACATGTGAACCACTATGGGAACAGGACAGCTAAAGTATTAACTGAGATCCTGGAATCCTAGAAGATCCTGACAACTGAGTCCAGCTCCTAGCTCTGCACGGGACACCCCAACAGTCACACCATGTACCTTGAGAGCATTGTCCAAACACTCCTTGAACTCTGTCAGGGTTGGTGTTGTGACCACTTCCCTGGGGAGCCTATTCCAGTGCCCAAACACACTCTAAGTGAAGAAATTTTTTCTAATATCAAACTTAAACCTGCCCTGACAGCTTCAGGCCATGACCTCAGGTCGTGTCATTGGTCACCAGAGAGGAGACATCAGTTCCTGCCACTGCACATCACCTTTGGGTGTGGAAGCCACAAGGCCTCTCCTCAGTGTCCTCTTCTGTAGGCTGGATAAGTCACGGTGATAAGGTTGAAAATAATACATAGGATGTCTTGATTCAAGTCTCATTGCATTACTCATTAGGAATCTTTCCACTGATATCAATGGAATTTTGCTTGGATTAAAATGTAGCTGCAATGGACACAGCAGCACAGCAGCTGTTACTCACTCAAATTCCCTAAAGGAATTTTGCCTGCAAAAACACCACAAGATTTGACCCCACTAATGACTTCCATGGTGTTTTCTGCACAATATAGATTACCAAAGTGGAGCCATGACTCAGAGGGTTTTCCTGCTCCAACCTGCCCATCATCAGCTTTTCCCTGAAATCTCAGCAATGAAGAAAGGCAGAGTGGCCATTCACAAGGTGTTTGCCCAACAACAGTTCTCAGCCTTTTCTGTAAACCAGATTTTACTCATTAAAGGGAAGGAAAGAGGTAATAAAAGTCCACCCAATCAAACAAACAAAACTAAGCAAACATAAAGCATAAGTTAAAACACACAAACAAAACCCTTCAAGACATTAAAATTCTGGATTATTTGCTCAAAGAGGATAAAATCCTAAAAAATAAAAATTAATTGGGAAATTGATAGAACAGTAATGCTACTTTAGCTTCTTATGTGGTAGCTGGGGGGGTGTGATCTTAGGGACTCTGTTCATCCTCCTCCTGACACTGAAATATAAGATAATTGATGTAAGAAGTCTCTAGACAAAATGTATATATTTCCTAGAGTATATGCAGACAGAGTGTCTCCATTTGTGTCCTTTACAGGATGCTCATTCTCTGGGCTGGCCCCAATCCTGCTTCATTTCACTCAATGCCCCTAAGACCTATGAAACAACATCAGAAAGAAACTTCAAGAACTTATTTCAACTTTTGAGGAAAAAGGAGTTAGAGAGAGAAACTCTCCATCTGAAGCAAATGGGAAAAAAAAAACCACAAAAATTGCTGACTGTAAAATTCTGCCATGCAAATCCTCCTCTAATTTTTGCCATTGCTGAGGTCCTGGGATCAATATTTTAGTCCAGCTGCAATCTGTTGATGAGCAAAAGGAGGGAAAGGTTGTAGCATTGCGAATTAAAAAATAATAATCTCTCAAGCTTAATATCAGTAAAGATGATTATTTCCTTTGATTTGTCAGGCTAATTGAAAATAGCTTTATAGTTCACAGATGATTAATTAGGAGCCAACAAGATCTCCATTTGCATCTCGGTAATTCTTCACTCTGTTTTATTTCAACATTTAGTCTTTATGCTTAAAATATTCATTGAGAAAGCAGAAAGGTGATTAACATAAGATTTTAAATATGTACCATTTGTTCTGACTTTTTTTTTTACACATTTTTGTCAACAGAGAAGAAAGGAAAGAATATACAACATTACAAAACGATTAATGCCTGTTCCACTTCCGTCTGCCAAATCCTCCTTTATGGTAGACATACTTTAACTAGATTCATTTTGAAACAGGGGAGAAAGAGCCCAAATAAAGGTCAGTCCTCTGCCCCTCCTCCCCCACTCCCAAATAACCAACTGTTTGACCTCTGTATAACCATCCTGAACGATCTGAAGTGTTTTTTTGTCTTACATGGAACACCCTCACTTCATGTGAACTATCCTGCAGCAGCCCATGCCACTGTTACCCCTCCCTCCAGAGGGAAGGAAGGAGAGAGAAAGTGGGTTCAAACAGCTGTGACAGATATGATGATATTTTTCCATCCACCTGGCAAGAGTACACATATTTCTGGGTGAAATATTTTGCTCAGCGTTAAAAATATAAAAATAATTTGCAGGTCACGTCTGCTGAGGTTTTTTACATTTCGTGGTTGTATTTTTGTTTGGGATTTTTCAAGCATTTTCTCACAGCCTTGGTAACCTCTGTCTTATCACACTGCGCTTAAATCTCCAGCAAATGGAGTGGTTTGATAAGAAGTTTAACCCTTCATTTGGAAGGTGAATTCCCAACCCTTAGGATAGTATAAAGAAGCTGGATGAGTAAACTGTGAAAACTAAAAGGATGGATTCTTAAGAATTAAACCACCAGAAATGAAACAATAAGAGCCAAACTCTGCTGTTAGCAATAGTAATATTAATTAAAATTGCACTGTTTCAAAGAAAGCTTTTGCAGGATGGGACTGGCAAATGGCCTTTGAATTTTTGTGAGTTTTCCTCTCTCATCAAATCCAGCCTATCATAATGGATTCTGCCCATTCCTCCAAGACAAGGGCAGATCTGGTCCATCCTGATTGCACATCAAGATCTCAACTGTCTGATTGTTTGATCACTGAGTACTCAATGAGACAGAGCAGAATATGCTTTTCCAGCTCCTGTCCAAAACCCTTCCCCTTTTTAAAAAGCAGCTGGGATCATAAGGACCCTGCTGTACCTTTGCACTTATCCCAGTCCCAAATTGTCCTCAGCACCAGTTTGGTCATGTTTGCCTAAGACCCAAAGGGACCCATCCCACCTGGGAGCCCGAAATCACGCGGGGGCAGCGGCTGGGCTGCTATTCAAGGGACAGGGAGCACACACGGGACAGTGGGGTTACACTAACATGCAGTCCATTTATTTTTGAGGGTTTTTTCCTTTGTTCTGTGATTTATCTTTTTTTTATCAAGCCACTGCAAACATTGCTTTGGCTGTCAGCATGAGCGCAGAGACACACATTCCCGTACCCGTGGTAACTATGTAATAAATACCATCCAAACAAACGCTAAGAAAAATTAATAAAGAAAGAAAAATATTCTTTTTCCCGCCCCCAAGCACAAAACACTGTTAAGTCAACAGAATTTAATCTAGTTTATTCTCCAAAAAAAAAAAAAAAGGAGGAAAAAATATGAAAACAAAACAAAAAAAAAAAAAAAAAGCAGGTCTTATCACTAGCAGTAAATAAATTTGTACAACCATTCAGTCTGTATAATAGGATGAAATAAATCTACATCTTTCTTATTTTGGTGCGTTGAATTATACATACAAACAACAATTACAGGAACTTGTTCACAATGCGTATAGACCTGGAGAATGGCTATCTGAAACCCCCTTGTTGGCAATGTCCGCATGTTAACACTGATTGCCTGACACCATTGGTACTTCCTATGTAAAAGGCCCATGGCCCAAAATGAATGATCTCCCTACAGATTTTATTTATTTAGTTATTTAGTTAGTTAGTTAGTTAGTTAATGCATCATCAAAACCGTTCTAGCCAGCCCCCTCCCCCTCCCCGGAAACGAAAAAAAGAAACCAAAATAAAAACCAACAAAAAAGAAACCAAAATAAAAATAAAATAAAAGGAGAAGACATGACTGGCAGTTGGTCCATTTGTTCATAAGACCGCGTTTCCTCTTGGTCTGCATTGTTTGTTTTTCTGGTTTTTAAATTGTCCTCCCGTCTTCTTTTTTTTTCCTTTTCCTTTAAAAAAAATTCTCTCTGAGTCCTTCATGCCTTTTTCATTACAGATCCTCAGATGCAATAAAGTCTTCCTCAAATGTACAGTATTTCTTACAATATAAGTTATATGCAATGTTCAGCATTTTTTATTTTATTTTATTTTGTTTTTTCACAGCACTAGAGATCCTGTCCAATAGGGAATGCAAGTTCTGAATGGCTTATTCACAAATGGTATCCAGATTCAGTGGGTAAGAATACATAGACGCCATAGTGAGTTCCTTTAAAAAGTGGCAAACATCACTTTTTTAAAACTTTTTTTTTTACTTTTTGCTCTTTTTTTCTTTTTTTTTTCCTTTTTTGTGCTTTTTGTAGTTTTTTTCTGCATTTTTAATTTTTTTTTTCTCTCTCTCTTATGCCTTCAAATAATTTTTTTTTTAATTTTTTTTAATTCTTTTTTTTTTCCCCCTCCCATTTGATTCGGGACGTCAGACCCATAACCACACGCCTGCAAAAATGCAAGTAGTATATAAAGTAAATCTCATTTTGAGACTGTAAGCATTCAGCAGGGGAGTCTCTTGCTAACCCATGGCAGTGACCATACTGGAAGGGTGGTGAGGTCCGAAGGAGAGGCTGGATGGAGGATGCATCGGTGTCGGTGTGGTCAGCATGTGGCTGGAGTGACTGAAAGGTGAAATGTGGCTGATGGAGGACATGTGTCTGGAGAGGGCGGCGGGGTTAAAGGAGCTGCTCTTGGGAAAGTCTTCAAGGTTGTCATGGACCTTTTTGCACTTTTTGGATTTGCTAGACATCTTTCGGTTTCTGGTCTGAATTCCTTCTTTCTTCATAGTCAGGGGTCTGTTAATCTAAACAAAAATCAATTATTTTTTTGTGCTTCCATCCCTTCTCCCCAAATCACCATGGGATCCATGTACCCCAGCCCAGCAGGACCAGCTGGTCACAGCCCCTCTCCTCCCCTGTGCACACCACGTGCCGTGGCTACCCAACCTCTCCATTCCATCCCAAAATCAGATCCCTCCAGGAAATCCCAAGCTCGGTTGAAATTTCTGAAGACAAGATGACAGAAAATTGCTGGCAGAGCCACACAGGAGCAAAAGATACCCAAATAATTCACAGCAGCTGAAAAATTTCAACTATCTGCACATTAGGTAATTGCACCGTGTTTAGGTATGAAACCAATCATTACCTCCTGGAAATATTCCCCGCAGACACTGTCTCACCCTGAGGCTTCCTGTCTGATCTAAAACCATTAGTAGCAAGAACTGCTGGGATTTCAGTGCTATAAGGGGTCTCAAGCTTTCACAGCTCCATTAGGAAGTTGGGCAACTCCTCAGAAAAGGGTCAGGTATTTCTCTTATTTTTCTTCTTTCCAGAGATTTTGCTCTGATCATCCTTTCTGGTTTTCTTTAACCAATCTGATTTTATTTCTTCCAGGTTCAGGAAGAAATAAGGTTAAAGGCTTCCAGGTTTTTTTAGTGGGGGCTGAAACAGGTATCTGTGCTGACCAGCAAAGCATTTTCTACACACATACAAACATATCTACGGGCAAAATAAACATTAAATTCTCCTCCTGAAACTATACAGCAGAAATGATCATCCATGCATCCATGAGGGTTAGGAGATGGTAGCAAAAGATCTGTTGGACATCCTGTAAGAAACTCTTATTATTCTTATTATTTCAGGTTGTCCTGTGCAGGGCCAGGGCTGGATTTTGATGATTTTAGAGGGTCTCTTCCAACTCAGAATATTCCATGATTCTGTGATTCTATACTGCATAGAGAGCCAGCATCACAACATGCACCAGTACAGGTGACATGAAACTCCCACAAACCACACTTGGGAAGGGATTTATACCTCCAATGTCCCTAAACAACCTTAAAAATCTGGGGTTGAGAATGTAAATGGGTCTTGCTCTGGCTCCTCTGCAGGATTTCACCTATAGCAGAAGGCAGCAAATCACCCCAAGGCTGAACCATTTCTTGTAATAAATGTGAGCATGTAATGGTGCTGATGGACATTCTACAAAAGGGAGAAAAAACGTATCTACTGCCCACCAGGATCTAATGTGAAGGACAATGAAAAGGTGCCCCTTCAAGGGTGCTGAGCAGCTCTTTGTCCATAAGACCTTAAATCAGCACAAGGAGCAAAGCATTCCCTTCTTCCAGACTACAGCAAAGTTTCACTTGTTGCTCCTCAGCCCTTTCCTTTTCACAGTATGACAATCAGTCCTGGACTTCTCTTCCCAGGGAGGCCAGGATGAAATAGTTCCCTGTTACATGCAAAATGGAATTATGGGGAGAGGAAGAACCAGGCTCATCTCTCTTTTAGTCATCCCAGAGTCTGTCATCCCAGTTTGAATTTGTGACTCCAGACTCCTTTTACCAGCAGTGACAAGAGCCTTCACCTCACCTAAAAATGGGTGAATAAAAGGCTGATTCCTCTGCCTTTGGATAAAGAGAGCTAGAGAGAGAGTAGCCCTGCTTGCTACCAGCTAAAGGTAGGAAGGAAGAATCTGCCCATGGGCAGCCCAACAACAGCCCCACGGCAGCAATGAGTAAAATTTAAAATGTTGTGGGTTCCAAACACAACATAACCTGCTTCCCTGGCTTTCTGTCCTCACTGAGGGAATGAGGATGCACACACCAGGGTGGCCCTTTGCTCCAGATAAATTATTGGGATTGGAAAGCTTTGCCTGGCCTGTTTCAAGTTTTTAACAGGGATGTTCTGTCCATGTTCAAAGCCAGGAAGAAGTCCCAAGTGAGCTCCACCAGGCAGCAACATTAGACGAGGCCAGGAAGTGTCAATCCCTGATGAATCCAGCTCAGATTTGGGGAGGCACACACAGCCCCAGCCCCACCAGCTTCAAATGAGGATCTGTATCATGACACAAAGGCTCAGGGGCAGCCAGAACCAATTTCCAGTTGAAGCAGCAGAGTTTCAAGCCTGGGAGCTGGTTGTGCCAAAGTGACATAAGGCTGGTGGTGGGACTGGGGCTGTGCTAGGTCTTGGAACAAGCATAGGGTCCTGACCCTTGCTTGGTGTCATGTCCCACAGGACAGTGAACACTTCCCCAAAGCAACATCTCTCATGTTTCACTCAATCTCTAAGATCAGGATGGCCCAGGCTATGATTTGATGTGGAACTCAAGGATGCGAACACCAGCTCTGTGTCAGGATGGTGACAAAGCCAAGGCCAGCCCCACAGCTGGGATCAGAGCTGTTGGCTGGCCACATCATCCCAGTGCTTGGTCTCACACTCCAAGCAGGTAATTAACCCAAGAGCCAAACAGATAAGGATTTAGATAAATGTCAGGAACCAGCACAGTCAAAGCAGCAAGCTGGAAATTTTTTCCAGTGACTTCAAAGACCAGTCACAGCAGGGTTAAAGTGGTCCCCAAAACATCAAAGCCAAGGACCCATCTCTGTTTCTGGGGTAGAGAAATGAAAGACCCGGAGGGAAGACCTTCTCCGTGAAAATTCATTCTGATAAAAATGACAAACACATGCTAAATTAAAATTAAACCAGCCCAACTCATGTATATGAAATTCATTAATTTCAGATGGAGCCAATTAATTATGGGCAGGAATTATGCTCTTTGTTTTATCGTATGCAAAATACTGACTGCTCTGCTCTCAGGACACATAGGGCTGCTTTTAGGGTATTGTGAAAGGGGCCTTTTCTGATGAGTTTTACCAAAAATAATGGCAAATCACTCACTTCTATGGGCCTAGGATAGCCTGCTGTGCACCTCCAGCAAGGTACACTCCCATCTATCCCTGAAGTGTGCAAAGGCTCATCCCACTTCTAAGGACTAAAGTAACAAGGATGAGAACCTCATATTGAACAGATCAAATCCAGGGGATAGTCTTAACCATTATAGGTCTGATCTTGCTCTAACTGAAGACAATGGGATTTTGCCACTGGCCTCAATAAGGTCCTGTCACTGAAGTGGATTTATCCTTCAGACACAGTCATTACAATGTTGGGTTAATCTTCCAGGCTGACTGTATCTTAGAAAGCACTCTGGGATGCCACGGGATGAAAGGCACCGTATCAATGTGAAATATTAGTCATTGTTAATACTGGTGTTAATGGAGCAGGCTCTTGTTGAAGTCAGTGGGAGGAATGCCAACAGCTTCACTAAACACACCCCAAGACTATTATGATTATTGCTTATATCCTACTGACAAATGGGTTTGCTTAAGCTGTGGGAATCAATAGTAAAACAAACTGATATAGCTCCATGAAAAAATTAACACCATGGAAATAAAATTAGCCTTTTCACTGCAATCATTCCCGGTGTGGACACAAAATCTGAGTAAGTTTCAACTCCAGATCAATCCATTAAAATATCCTAATGGTGTTAAGGTCCCAGAAAATTTCATTAAACCCTAAGAAAAGAAAAAATGGGGAGGGAGGGTAGATAAAACAGCAGACAGGAATTTGCTACAGCCTAGCTTGAAACAGGGTTAAGTCAACTTCCAAGCATCCAAAGACCTTCCACTGGCACTGGCACAACATCTATGCTGACAGCTGCTTGGGAGGGACATGCTACAATCAGCCTCTCTATTTCTGACCCCTCTCCTGATGGAAATCAGGAGATAATACAGACACTGGGAGCAGGACCTCACTTCTCACCACAGTCATAACTAAGTACTTTAGTAAATACTGTACTAAATACTTAAAGAAAATTTAAAATAAAAAAAGGATCACCTACTCATATCTGGATTTTAGTATCCTTGCCTGGTTAGGTTTGCTGCACATAGGAGCTCAGTCCTCTGGGGGTTTCATTTAAGCAGGATCCATTAATGGTGTTGCTCATAAGGCAAGATACTACTTGACTTTGGTAAGTAGCTGTGCTGAGCTTTCAAGCAGCTGTTGGTGTTTTTAATGAATATGAAAATGGTTCCAATGTGCTCAAGGCCTGCCCCATGTCACAGATTTCACAGCTGGATCGGCATTTCCCTAAACAGTGGATCTAGAGGTCAATTCAGGCCGACAAGGTTTGCAGTGTTAGTGCAAAAAAGAAAAGGATGTGCTCTTGCAGGCACATTTCTGGAGAACCTCAGCACTCAGACACCATTCTGAACACTTCAGGAGGAGATTTCTCCAGTCAGATGTCTACAATGGAAGTGGACACATCGTAACTCATCATCCTACCATCTCTTGCAGTCATGGGGAGGAACTACATTGCCTTCAAGGGTAGAAGTCATCCCATTGAAACACAGGCATCAACTGGGAAGAGCCTATTTTCTTCAAAGGGTGTTGCTGGCTGCAGGAGGAGCAGCTCCTTAGAGGTCTCCCAAAATACACGATTTAAGTCCTACCACTGGTGGTTACAAGGCCAAAATGGAAAAAGAGCACAAGCACAGATCCCCTCCTCAGTGAAGGTGGCTGACCTTGAACCCTTCTTGCCAAGGAAATAGCAAACAGAATATTTTCTCATGATATTCTGAAAGTTTTCACTCTGGGTCCCACCCGTTTGTTTGCTGTGATCACACTGAGAGTTTGATGACAAGCTTTGCTTGCTACATGAGACTCAAAGCATGCTGAGGCACCTGCCCACTAAAGGGTAAACCCTTTTTTCCAAGAGAGATGCCTTCCATGAAACAGGTGAAAAATTAGCCTGGTTGTTTGTTGGGGTTTTTTCTACTTAATCCAAACTTGTTTACTCATCCTAAGAAACCAAGCAGTTTGAAATAACAAATGGAAGGGACTGAGATACCACAAGGGTTGGATGCCCCATGAAACCCGATATGTCTTCAATGTGTTTGCATGGGTGGACACAAGGGCAAAACACAGCCCCAGATTTCCAAGCCAAACACAAAGCAATCAACCACTAGTGGAAAAAAAAAAAAAATCAAAGCAGAGAAATTGCAAGTCTTTTCCTTCTTTTGACATATTAATTATTCTAATGCCACATGTGGAATGAGAGGAACAGGAGTAGCATTAAGTCTTCTTTATTAGCAGTATTATTCAGTAGAAGACTTTTCAGGTCCCTTTAGCTCTTTCCCTGGGGCACATATCCCTGGTTCCTGCAAGCTGGCTTTGCATGGAGATATTAGATTAAATCTGCCAGCCATTTCATTTCAGTTCTCCTTCCTTTCCATGACAGATGCTTTAAAATTCACATCACAGGTTGAGTAGACTCTGCAACCCGCTAACTAAATCAAGTCCTTTTTTGGTTTGGGACTCGTTTGCATCAACCAGCACAAACACAGGGCATAAATAAATCATCTTTAGGGACAGGACAAAGGCAGCCACAAACCCAAGAATGATCTAAATAGTTTCTGGCATGTATTTCTTTTTTTCCAGAGTATGTATTTGCTGGAAGAACCAAGCTATGCATAGTAGAGATATCGGCTTGCAGGACAGCGTGTTGTCTTTTCCAACTCTCTGAGCCCAGTCAGGAGCAGATAATGTCTCTGTGTTGACCCACCCCTCCTTTCTTGGCTCAGGCATGGAAAAACTCTAACATTACCCATGGACAGTCTGGTTTTATACCTCCCCAAGATGGATAGGCTACGTTTGAAAGGCTGACGACTCATCGCTCAAACCCCAAGGTCCCCAAAGGGATAACAGAGGCCTCGGCACCACCCGAGACTGGAAACCCTCGAGTCAAGGAAGAGTTTGGATCATTGAGCACGGAAGCTGAGACCCCATTATTGAGTATTACAGTCACACTTACATTGTGCAGCTTGTAGTAGAGCCCACAGGCATTACAGACGGGATCGCCGTTGGCATTTCTCCTCCACAGGGTGGTAGTGGTGGTCTGACAGTTTGCACAGGACGTGCCCGCCCTCCTGGCTGCAGACTGTGGGAAGGAGGGAAAGAAGAGAAGGAGAGGAAGAGAAAAACACCAGTGTTTAAAAAAAAAAAAAAAAATGCAATCAGCAAAATTTCTGAGAAAGAAAACATCAACCTTGCAAGACTGACGCACATCAGCAGAGGCCTCCAGAAACTGACTTGTGAGAACAAATAACAATTGTGAAAAAAAATCCCCAAGGTGCTTTAATCCCAAATTATATGTGAACTGAATCAGGTGCCAAAGGGCATCCTAAAAGTAAATGCTAAACCTCTGATAGAACTCATCAAAATTAGCAGCGCTGGCACAGCCCATTCCAGAGGGGAAAATGTTATTTAAATGCCAACATGTCTTTCCATCTTAATTCTCCCAGACCCCCCAGGGGTCTAATTCTGCAGTCAGGGCCTGAACTGACAATTGCTAGAGTCAAGGGCGTGAGTCACTCTGGCTCTGGCGAGTGCTGGGTGAGACCCGGGTGGGCAGCCGCTCGCCGGGCCCAACCGCAAGCACAGCCCGGTCCCGTAAACTCAGCTCATCTTCAAAGAAGACAGGCTCCAGATCGGAAATAACACTGTGGCAAAGAGCAAGAATCCCAGCTTTTTAATTACACCCTTTTCTCAGCCCAAACCTTCATGTTTATTTAAGGATTGGTAACAAGCCTGAAAGAATTTACCATTTCATAAAGGGGTAGGAACAAGAAAAAAATCTACGTGTCAAAGTGTATACGGAAGCTTTTTTGTTAGCTGTGATAATGACTTAGCAAAGTCAAATTTAGTAAAGTTGCTCCTCTTTCACATGCATAAATTCGTACATATCATTTAAAAACTATAACTTCAGCAAACAAATTGTCCTTCTGCCACTGAAGGAGGAACAGGAGTTTTCAAACTACTGTGTGAGTGCGTATGCGTGTTTGTGTGTGTGCAAATGGCTACAGCTCCTAAAAAAAAAAAAAAAGACCTTTAGATCCCCATCCTATCTCTTCTTCATCAATATGACACGGTCCCAGAGCTCTGATTTCATCCCGATGCGTTGCTTTCAATGGGACTGCTCATGTGCTTAAAGTTAAAACATGTGCTTAAGCGATTTGCCAGATCATAGCAATGCTTGGCACCTTGCAGAACTGAGCCTTTAATGCTCTCTTTTGTGCTCTTACTGTTTCAAATTTACCCCTCACCCCACACAGCCGCACACTGTAGCACATCCAACATTTGAAAAAAAAAAAAAAAAGAAAAAGAAAATACCGCATCTTTGGATACCGTACAACAAACCCAAAATGCAAACATGGACACTGGCACAGCCTTAGCATTAATACCAACTCTTGTTAGGTCATGTTGCAATTTTAATCATAATTGAATGTGGCGTAGGTGGAGAGAGGACGGGTTGGTTTTGCTTTAGATAGAAGAGGATTTTTTTTTTTTTCTTTTAATTAGACAAAAAAAGGACTATCTAAAAAATAAATAAGACAATGCCCATGTGAATGGTGCTAGGAAGCATCACAGAGTGGCTGATCTGACATCAAGTGTCTCTCTCAGGCTGCCCATAGGGACAGTACGATTTTGCCTTGACCATAAACCAAGCCAGTCCCAAGGAGGCCTTTAGCTGACTTCTCTGTGCTGGTGACAAGCAGGAGCTGGGGACAGCGTATGGGACTAGGAAAAATCCCAGGGCCAGCAGAGAAGATGAAGCACCCCACCATGAAGAGCAGAGCGCCGAACTGATGCACACACACCTCCTGACCGTGCCATGAACACAAACTGGGCTCCCTTCAAAACCACCAGGATAATAAAATAATGAATGTGCTCCAAATGCAGCATAGAGACAACAGCTTGCAAAGCCAGGTTCTCACTAAAACGCTGGAGAAGAGTCTGCAGGTCTCTGCCCCCGAAATCCTGACACTCAGCACGCATGGCTTGGAGGGGAATGAGGCTGGATTGAGTCTCTTGGTGGCAGCTTTGCCCTTATCAGACCCAAAAATCAAGCCTAAGGAAATTTCTAAAAACCAGTGATATTTGACTCAGCCCACATAGGGGAAACATCCCCTTTGAAGATATTTGGGGTTTCTACACAGCGCTCGCCGTAATTTCTCTTACTGCAAGCGCATTCAAAAGACACGCCTGGTCACCACCGCGCTGCCTTCAAACAAACCCTGACATTAAATAAGCAAATAAATCACAACATCTACTGTCTTCTCTAAAACCATTTCCAACTACTGTGTTTCACTTACAAAAATTCAGCATCATTAGCTGAGTATTTTAAGTTCTTTTGGTCCCAGGCTGTACCTTTTATGCTGTACCCACTTCTACCAGAGACACCGGCAGTGGGCAGGAAACAATGAATAATAACGCTATTGTAAAGCTCCCAGCAATGGCATCCACTGATGCTAATCACCAGCTCGGGCCAGGCCATGTCAGTAATGGGATGACTAATTAGCTGCCCCATATCATCTGTAGGACCAAAGCCCATGGCACAGCTGCCAGTGAGCAAAGGCACAACTTCACAAGCGCTATATCAGTGATGAGAAGGTGAAATTCAGGAGGTTAGAGGAACCAAGTACTAATAAAGATGTTTAATTAAGGGCCATTTTCAGTGCCTGCATTTACCCACAAAGCTCCAAGCATCATTTTCCTAAAATAAGACTGCATGTGCATAGGCCTGCTGAGAAATTGGCTATAATTCTTCCAACCAGATTGGCTTGACATGGAAACCGAGAGCTCTGCAACCTTCGTGGGCAGGAAATGGGAGAAAAACTAAAGGGAGGTTTTATTTTAGCAGTGATGGGGCTGCCACTGACTGTGACAGGGACAAGAATGACCCTAGGAGGGTTGAAGACTTTTTAGGCAGTGACAGTGTGGTACCACCTGCCTGTCTGTGATCCCCCTGCCAACATCTCCAGGTCTTCCACCTTCCCCCTTGAGATGAAGCAGAGCTGTCTGAGCCCCCTCGGCCCACAAGTCTTTATCCCTTTCACCTAAAGGACACCCTCACAAAGACAACCACTGAATTTAACAAGGCTGGGGCTGGCTCCTCAGCATCCAAAAATTTCTTTTTTCTCCTCTCTCCCACCCATCAAATCCTATCATTATTTTCAGTGCAGCTGTGATCAGAGCTTATGAAACCAGCCCAAGCTCAGGCAGGAAACTTGTGGCAGAGGGAAGGAGCTGGATCCCCACCCTGAGCCTCCATCCACAGCCTTGCCTGCCTTTGCAACAGGAGAGATGCAGTCAAGCCACAGCCACACGCACGTCCACGTCCAGGACAAAAAACGCAAATGCAGGCCCAGCTCCGGTACCTTCTGAATAACTTTTTTCAGAGGTTAGCAAGGGAAATAAATATAGGTGTAAACATCATTAAGGATGTTTCTCTTTCTTTTTCCCAGGCAGTGCTGGAGATGGGGGGTGGGGGGGGGAAGTAGAAAAATCAAATTTCACATTTAGCAGAGGCCGCATTTAAAGAAGGGGAACTTTTTGTAACTTTAACTAAAATGCCCAAAGATTGGAGCGATAATGCAAGACAAGGTCTCTCTTTACTTCTTTTCTTTCTTCCTCTTTTTTTTTTTTTTTTTTTTTTTCCCCAAGAATGACCTTTTACTATGTATTTATTTATATAGTTCATTTTACATGTGCCGGGCTCAGGGTGACTCGGGACATTCTTTCGTGGTTCCATCAGACACTTTTTTGAAAGCTCTCCCCCTCTTTCCAGCCGCTTTCCTATTCTGCCTCCCCCTCTGCTTGTTTGGATACGCTCAAGCTCCTGTGTGTTTGGACTGGGGAAACGGAGCTGTTGTTTAGGAGTTATCTCCAGGGCTCAGATATCCGGCAGCTTTTTCCTAGGAAGTTAACTTTACACATAAAGAGAGAACGAGGAAAAAAAAATAAAGAAAACGAGGGCTG
Source organism: Poecile atricapillus (assembly GCF_030490865.1). Classification (NCBI taxonomy): domain Eukaryota; kingdom Metazoa; phylum Chordata; class Aves; order Passeriformes; family Paridae; genus Poecile; species Poecile atricapillus. Next base: position 4,343,406 of record NC_081289.1, on the reverse strand, counting down.
TGTGTTTAAGACAGACGGGCCAGGGGGGAGGAGGAGAAGAGAACAAGAGAGCTGCGCAGAAAAATCAAAATTCCAGCTTGTATTTCCCTCCCTAGAAAGCTTTTCCTTTTTTCTAACAAGGCTATGAAAGATGAGAGAGACAAATATTTTCCTATACGGAAAAAGCTCGTATAGGAGGGCATGAAGAGGTTTCACACACAGGAAGTTTGGCAGGGTAGAGGAGTAAACCCACATCTTCCCCAAAACTCTCATGGCCAGTCAGAGTTATTGCTGATGCCCCTCACAGCGTAGCCCTTCCTGGGAATGCACCCTGCAAATGCTTCCAGGAGCCAAAGGGATTACAGCTGATACCATTTTATGGGTGTCTCACAGGTGAGGAAGCTGACTGACCTAAGAGCTGTCGGACACAGCTGTGAGCACCTTCAAGGGGAGCAGGAATGAACCAGCCCTGTCCTGCCTGTGGGGTCTGGCCATGCTGGGCACAAGCCTCACAAAACTGGCCAGATCCATCCATCAGCTCAGAAATTCCACAGAGGCGAGAGCCACTTTTCCTTCATATTTTGAGCAGCCCCCAGGAGCCCTTCCACAACTTTAATCCTGACAAAACCAAACGTGCCTCAATCTGAAACATTCAATAACTTCCCAAGCAGGGACCATAATTTTTTTCCCCTAGTTGATATATTTTTTTCCCCTTGTGGTCTGTCTGATTATTTGCCAAATACACTTCAACACATTTATTAGCCATGCCCCCAGCTTCCAGACCTTTTTGTGGCTCCCAGAGAATTGCATGAACAGATCGCTGGGGATGCTGTAATGTATTGCCTGTGCCTAGAACCATCACCAGTCTTGTAACCATTATCTCAAACATTTACCCACACATTTCATCTTCCTCCAACTTCTGCAGCCTGGGCACATGCTTGGCTTTGCACACTCACCCTTCTCTGCCTTGTGTCCTTGTGACACAACTTGAGACCCAAATGGCACAGACATAAATGACCACACCAGGTACCAGCGGCACCAGGAGCTGATGGTTCCAGCTCTTTGCAGGACCAAAGTCTGTCTGACGCCCCAGTGACACCCGACATCCAGTTTGGGTCCCTGCTCCATGACACAAGCAGCCAAGGGGGATAGAGATACATTAATAAGGGGAGGGCAGAAGTTTGGAGAGCCCAGGAGAAATCCTGTGTTCCTGATAATCTTCTTTGGCCACTAGGAAGTTATTATCCTGCCCTTAGGCCCTGGAACATGTCACTGTCCTCAGATCACCATCCAGAAGCATCATGTGGAGTTGAAAACTCAGTTCTGGTTTGCAAGAAGCCCTGGATCTTGATTTTTAAACCTGTTTTTCAGTTTGCAAGAGGACCAGACAACTGAGGCCCACAGCAGCTGGGACCATCTCTCCAAGTATCCCTCCCTTCCAGCCCACTGACACAGTGGGATCAGTGGGAGCTGGCTGAGGCTCCCTGTCCATCCCAAGTTGCAGATAGGAAGCAAAAGTTGCAGAATAAAAACGAATAAAACAGAAGGAGACTCACCAGTCTTCTCTTGGGCTTGATCAGGGGCCGGTTCTGCCCGTTCATTTTGTGGTAGAGTCCACAGGCATTACACAAATAGTGCCCAGTGCCGTCTCTTCTCCACAGAGGGGTTGAGGTAGCCCCACAATTTACACACTCCCTGCCTTCTGGAAACAAGAGAGCACATGGTTCACTTAGGGAAAGCAGAGATAAAAGGGGCTGGGGAAAGCCCCCCCGTCCCAAAAAAACCCCACAACCTCCCCAGAGACCCAGCCGTGCCAGTGCCCCCCCAAACCCAAGGTTTCCAAGCAAGGGTCCAAATCCATGACTGAACGATGTCTCTGGCACAGTCTGGTGGGTTCTGATCCTGTTCCCCCTCCCCAGCACTGCTCCATAGGCAGCATCAGGCCTGTGTCCCAGCAGAAGGGAAGAAGGATTGTGACAATGACAACCCAAATGCCATGGTGGCTCAAGGGGTTCCTCAGAGAAGCTCTCACTCCTCCCACAGGTCCCTCCTTTGGGGCAGTGCGGGGGCTGACAACTTCCCCTCACCTTTGGATTAAGGGCTCCTACAACTCTGGAGACCCCATGTTTCCATAGGCACCAGAAAAACCTTGGCAGGCTTTGCAAGAAGCCTCCATCCCTCTACACTCAAAATAATGGATACAGAACTTAAGTCCATGACCCCCTTTCTGATGTTTATGAGGACCCCAGTGTCACTCCTTGAGCCTTCTTCCAGCTCCCAGGGGCGTTCATGAGCCTGGAGGGCTCTTCCTCTGGCCTCAGGTCAAACCACATCAAGGACCCCCAAAATAATCACAGATAACTCCCAAAATATCTCCCCAGTTCCAGACAATACATAACAACTCCATTGATTAATTTGAAATTAAGCTTCCACCACCCAAAACTTTCAGAAACCCGTCTGGTTTCCCCACCACACTTGCAGCCTGATGATCCATCCTGGCTATCTGGGATAGCAAACAGCCCCAAGCCTGCCTCATAAGTTCTTTCCCTCCTTCTTCTCCTTCTTTTTGGGCACCTCTTTATCCTCTCCCTGGCTATTGCAGGGGGAGACCTCTCCCAGCCCACCAGTTCCCAGCTTGGAGGAGGGAACTAGGAGGGCACAGACCCTGCCTCTCTGCTACTTTCGGAGGGTTGAGGGGTTCTATGTTGAGTCTTTGGTTTACTGGGGGAAGTTTTTTTGTACCTAACGTCACTGGTGACCCACCTGAGAGCAGTGGCAGACCTCAGCAGGGCAGAGCAGAGCCAGCTCAGCACAGAGCCGGCTCCCCGCTGCCCCAGCCCGTGCTGCCTTCGAGCAAGAAGCATCCGTGTCCTAACCACAAACGGCAACCGTTTATCCAGAGCCTCTGCACTGAACCCCTCTTCTCTCACACCCCCCAACAACTACAACAACAAAAAAATACATTTGCAGCCGTTTCTCCCTCTCTTATCCTGAAAAATCACCCCCTTCCTCCTTTTTCTCCAGCTCTAACCTTCTTGGTCTGAGAACTCCTAGCTTGCTAAGATCAACTTTTAAAGGGGAGAAAAAAGAGAGAGAGAGAGAGAGAGAAAAAAAAAAAAATAGGTGTTGCTGCTGGGGTTGGTTTATCACGAACCGCAGAAGTCTTTCTAGAAGGTAAAGTAACAGAAAAGTGGCAAAAGGAAAACAAGAGGGGAGGGTGGAGGGGGGCCGAGACGGTTTGAAAATCCCGCGCAGCCGGTGGGTGCCCCGGCGGGAGCTGCGGCTCGGAGGGCGCCGGGGTGGCCGGGGGATGCTCAGCACCGCCCGGGGCTACAATAAACCGGTCCCTACCCCGGACATAGCAGCCGGTCCGCGCTGGGGCCAGGCGGGGAGCCGGTCCCGTTAATACCCAGGTCGTTTTGTTTCCCTCCGGTTAAACGGGGCAGCCGCTCCCGGGCTGTTTGAGTCTCTGTCCCTCTCTTTTGTTTCACCCCATCTCTCTCTCTCTCTCCTGCTTTCATGTACAAAACATACAGGTCTGGGTTTTTTTGTCACTCTAACCGCATCCGGACTCTATTAAAGTTCCTGGCGCTGGATAAACAATGCAACTGTCGCGTGCAGCAGTCTGAAAATAATTGGATTAGCTCAAACATATCAGCTAAATAGAGACAGTCCCTGCTCAGACAGACAGAGTAAATGTCACCCTGGAAAAACCCTGAAAACTGATCTCATTCATGCCAGGCAACCCCGCAGCAGCCTCCTCGGAAAAAAAAAAAAAAATAGAGAGAAAAAAAAAATAAAAAGGGGGGAAAAGAGTTTTGACTAATCGCCCTTTCCTTTGCACACAAACACACTCCCCTCGGCTCACTCCCACCCTCCGTGCACACAAACGTCCAAGGCCGGTGTGTTCAGCCGTCGGGAGCCGGAGCCGCGCAGCCCCTCGCAGCCCATTCCGGGTGCGCGCAGAGCTGGGACCCTCCAGCTCCCCCGGGAAAGGCGGCCAGGGGGACACTTTTGGGGACTTTCATTGTGGGTGATCCAAAGCCCCTGGCACGGAGCTGGCTGGGGCTGGGGGCTGCGTAGGCGAACTCTCCGCACCGCCCCGGGGAAAACCCTCCCCGCATCCCCGGGCGCCGCATGGGAAGAGGCCCTGGGAAGAGCGAGGCGGGGGAAGTTGGCCGGGATTTAGCACCATTATTAAAATACAGAGAGATCACTAATGCTGCGGTTCCCTCGGTTTCGCTTCCTCCCCGGGCTCCGCAGCTGAGCGCACCGTGGGCGCTGGAGAGGCCGGGTCGCCCCCGGGACTGGAGCCCCGCGGCGCCGGGTGGGTGGTTTGGGTTCCTGGGCCTGGCTCTATCCCCAGCCAGGGTTGTAACGAGGGGGAATTTGGTTATAAACCTAGCAGAGCGAACTGTGGGGAAGGTGAAGTGTCGTGTGTGTCCCCCACGAGGGCTTCAGCCCCTGTTGCTCATCACACGGATGCTTGAGCACAAGTCTGTGCGTGCGGGGGCAGCGAGGGGTCAGCCCCATCCCTTTGCCCTCCACTTTTCCCCCCAACAGCTTCCTCTCCCAACAACGGGGATGAAGAAGCCAAAAGCCCTACCTGTGCTTGACCGTGCTTTCGGTCGCGATTTACACCCAAACCCGGTTGGCGATCCTCCTAAGAGGCTACTGGGGGGAAAAAGTCCAGAGCCATATTCTGGGACATACGGAGGGTAGGTAGTGATGGGGTGATGAGCGGAGGAGGTGGCTCCTCCTAAAGAGGCCATGCTGCTCCGAGAGTGAGAGGACTCCAGCTTCATGGTATCGGCCAGGGACACCTGGTATTTGATGCATTCCTTCTCGTCCTGCCGGGTGGAGCCGGTGGAGCCGGGGGTGGAGATGGACGGATCCGGGGACACATCTTTAGGAGGGGTCGGCGGGAAGGTGAAAAGGTGCGGGCTGGAGTGGCCGGCGGATAAAGTGGAAGAGGAGGCGGGTGGATAGACGGAGAGGGGTCCCGGTGAGCTGTGATGGATGGAGGTCTTGGAGAACGGGCTGAGGTTCCAGGGGGAAGCGCTGTGATGGCTGCTCAGCGCCTTGCTCCCGTCCAGCCAGGGCAGCGAGCCGTGCAGCAGCGGGGGGCGGCACACCTGGCTCCCTGCTCGGAGAAAACACGGAGACACGTCGGTCACATCCCTCTCCCACCTTGGCAAAGTCCCCCGTGGGGGTCCCGGGACGTGCTACCCCCACCACCACCCCTTGCCCTTCCCAAAGAGCTCAGCATGCGGGGAAAGCAAGGAAAATTACATCTGATGAGAAACCCCGTCCTCTTCAAAAAATTAATTTTTAAAAGCTACAAGAGCACGGGGTGGCAGCTCTGGTCCTGTTGAGGAACGGGTTTTGGGGTCGGGACCCTCCAAGCAGGGTACCAGCCCTGTGACACGGGATTTTGCGAGCTCTGCTTCACTCTCTCCGTTTTCCAAGCAATCCCACGAAGACTTTGAAGCAAAGATCCTGCGTGAAATTGCCAAGTCCCGACTACAGAAGTATTTTTATTTCTTAGCTGGAAAATTATTTCCCAAATAGAGCCGTGAGCTATAAAGCCTGTGAATTGACCTCCTGGTCAAACGAAGAAGAACAGAAAATGCCCACAGACATGATAATAACCTTTGCAACAAGGCTGATGAACGTTGCAAACCACTCAGTTTGTCTTTTCTTCTTCCATGAAACTGCACAGAAATGTTAGATAGCTTTTTCGCAATGATATGGCACACACAGAGGGTACCAATTGCCTTAAAAAAAAAAAACCGCTCCATACCCTTTTTGGGATAAGAGGCATTTCACTTGTCTTTTAAAATACAGACCTGGACTTTGTGGGGAAAAAAAATCCACTAGATTTCCGTAGTCAAATCTTTTTCCCTTTGGTTATAAATGTTCCTAAGAGCTTGTATCTAATATTTTAAATTCTTTTCGGCCCTTGCTAAACAAATAGAAAAATATATCCAAAGAATCAAATCTATCCAAATCAACAGCAACTTGAGCAAATGGCTGTAAGATGGAAAACACAATTATTCAACTGGAAGGGAGCAAGTTTGTGCCTGATAATAAAGCCCTGGAAAGTGTCTGGCACCTAGAGATCCCTTACTTCTGTAAGCATTGTGATATGTGTATAGAGATTGCTAAATATACAGAAGGAGAGATGCAAATACAGAAGTATAGAGCCACAGATAGTTATAGAGTGGACACCTATGTTTGCATGGGAGCTCGTGTGTGTCTAGAAAAGATCCAAACAGGTTTTCACTATACCAGGCACTCGTGAACGACACTGAAAGTCGCTGCTCGAAAGGAAGGGAAGGTGGGTTATACGAATAGAAAGGGTCAAGATTCATTATCTTCCCCAGGAAGTAGCATAGTAAATAATATTCATGCTAGATCAGAGAGACCGCATTTCCACTTTCTGCTGATATATTGGGGGGAAAAAAGAAATGAAAAGGGAAGAAAAGAAAGAAAGGACAAAGGCTGCTAATCCTTAAAAATAATGTTTGAAAGGGACTAATAGCAGAACAATGCAGTTACTGAGCGGAGTCTAATGCAGACTCACACTCAACAAGTTGCTGAGGGCTGGGAGCAGCCTCCTGAACCCACTCGGCTCCATCTCCACTCTGCTCATCCCATTTTCTCCATTATTTTGGGGTTATTTCCACTGCAAACCTCGGGGATTTAGATTTTGCCATGACAAAGATCACTGTCCAGCTTCACAAACCACCCTCTGTTCTTTTCCCTCCTTTTTTCATTTGTATTTTTTTTTTCCTTATTTTTTAAACCATCTAGGTAAACTCCAACTATAAATACTGAATCTCTCCACTTCTTCATAAAAGATGGCACTGAAGTACTCATCCCCCCGTGCACCTGGGCCCCATCGGCCCCAGGTATTTCACCTCCTTTCTAAGAGCTGTGACCCAGGAACAAGATTCACATTCTGGATCATTACCTTCCTGCAGGACCCTCAAGACAACACATCAGGTCTAATACCTAATTACACCACGGGCTATATTTTTTCAGTATCTTTCTTATTTTAAACCCATGCTGTGGTGCTGCCTTGGGTATGTGTGCAAAACTTTTCGTCCCAAGCCTAAGCTCACCAAGTGCGAATTAAATAGCCCAAGCGTGAGGACAGCGGGGTCATTTTCACACCCCTGCTCTCTAGCTTGCTTTGCTTCCCCAGAGCAGCTTAATCGTGCAAAAACTAAACACAGTACGAAAACACTAACTGTTAACCTAATTAAAGAGAGGGGGGAGAAACCAAAGTGAAAGAGAAGGGGGCAAGAGGAACAAATCAAAAGGAAGATGAAAAAGAAAGAAATAGAAAGAAGGCGAGGAAGAGGGAGAGGGAAAGAAGAGGGAGCGGGAAGAGGGATGTCAGATAAAAAGAGAGGATGAAAGAGAGAAAGAAGGAAGAAAGAGGGAAAGAAAAAAAAAGAAAAAGAAAAGAAAGAAAGTGAAAGAAAGGAAGGAAGCCTGAATTTTTATTTATTTCCAATAAGCCAACCCCAAAATCCACCCGTGACGTAGTTTCCCCGCCGGCAGGAGAGGGTCTGCCCGGCAGCAGCGGGGGGCTCGGGGCAGCGCGGAGCCACCGGCAGCGGGGCAGGAGCGGCAGCGGCCCGTGGGAGCCGGGGCTGGCGCGGACACTCACCGTGGTGGGCCGTGGGGTATCTCTGCACCGTGGCTCTCACGGAGTTGCCGTAATACGGCGGGACGGGGTTGCCTTGTCCGTCGATATTAAAAAGTACATCCACTTCCTCGGCGAGAGGATACTGCGTGGGGTCCATGTAGGTATGGCCAAGCGAAGGGTGATGCGAGTCCGGGTGCTGCCCATTGAGCACGGCCGGGTGGTGGTGGCTCACCCACCGCGGCTGGTCCGTGGACACCTCCATCTTCCGCGCTCGCTGCTCTCTCTGCCGCTGCTCTTCCTCCTCCTCCTCCTCAGCAAGGCGCGGAGGGCTCGAGATCGGAGCGAGAGACGCTGCCGGAGTTATGCAGGGCGGGGAAAAGTGCTCGGCGAGTTTGGGGATGTTTCTGGTTGGGGTTGGTTTAAAGTGGAGGGAGTAGGGGTTATGGTGATAAAAGATCGATTCCAGAAAAAAAAAAAAAAAAAAAAAAAAAAAAAAAGGGAAAAATAATAAAATAAAAAGGGGGAAAAAGGGAAAACAAAAAAAAAATCACGGGGGAAAAATTTCTCTACGAAGCGAGATCCCCTCGTTTCTTCCGCTCTGTTGCAGATGTTTCTCTTCTTTGATCACCTGTAACGAGAAAGAGGAAAGGGAAGGAGCAGAGAGAGAGAGAGAGGGAGAGGCAGGGAGAGAAACGTACTTGAGAAGTTCTGAACTTTAGCACCTGACTTTTTAGGCAGGAGAAAACCCATCCCATCCCTCGGCAGCCATCCCTGGGAAGTGCCTGCTCTGCCCTGGACCCACCTCTCCCAGCGCCTCTTTCTCTTTCGCTCTCTCCCGGCTCGGAGCGGAGCCCAGCAGCTCCCACCGCGCTCCTGCCGCCAGCTCTTACTTTTCCTTGGGTCTGGGTTTTTTTTGCTTTTCTCTTTACTTTTTTTCCCTTTTTTTTTTTTTTTTTTTTTGGGTCGTCGCTGTTATTTATTTTTTTATTTGCACCTGAGAAGCTCCAGTGGCTTAAGCCGGTGAGAACTTGTGTCATTCGCTGCTGCACAGCCCAGAGTCACTTTGATTGCTCATTAATTATTATGCAACCGAGAAAGGGGGGAACAGGGGGAAAAGAGAAGGGAGGGAGAGGGGGGAAATCGAGGAGGGGGTAAAGGGGTGGGAGAAGAGAGTGGGGGTGAAAGGAAGGAGCGAGGAGAAAAGGAGGGTGGGGAGAGTGAGGCAAAAGAAAAAATTAAAAAGCGACAAGTTGCTAAAGAAATTCCGCACAAACCTTGGTGGAGAAGCAGTATGTGACCCAGGAGGGATGCAGCTGAAAGTGCTTGATCAGATCAGATTGTGCTCGCTCGCACTATGTTTTCCCTACTTTTTTTCCTCCCTCTCTCTCCCTTTTTTTTTTTCTTTTTTTTTTTTCTTTTTTTTTTTTTTTTTTTTACAGGGAAGGCATTCTTTCAGAAAGGAGCAGGATGGCGCCAGCCGGCTCAGTGCTTACAGACAGCTGTGGCGAGACGCAACTTAAGGAGGTTCCAGTGTCATAAGCCCGGGGGAGGCGGAGCCTGAGGAGGGGACCGGCCGGGCGCTCCGGCCGCCCCCGCGCTGCCCCCGCGGGAACCCCCCGGCAACAAACTTCTCTTCATTTCCACACACGCACACCCGCCTTTTCCTTTTATTTATTTGTGAAATTTTTTTTTCTACTTTTTTTAAGGGGGAAATTAAGTTTTTCCCGCTGTCCCAGAAACTCTGCGAGCGGCCAGCCGGGAGAGATGGAGCGTGCAGGGGATGGGTTGGCTCCTCCGGCGGAGAGCCCGGGGGATGCCAGCGGGCTCGGAGCCCCCGGGAGCAGGGATGGACCGGCAGGTGCAGGGCCGGGGGGCTCCCCCCTGGAATAAAGCTGCCTTCTCCAGCGGCACGGCTCAGAAAGGATTTAATTGATGTTATTTTTAAGGATACAAGCGCACGGCAAAGGCCAAGTTTGTACTTTGATTTTGGGGGGTTTAAGGGGCTTTTTCCCCCTTCCCGCCCCGCCGGGACCCGGGAGAGCCGCGCGGGGGCCGCGGGACGGCTCCGACCGGACCCCCGGGCACCGCGCCCGGCCCCGCCCCCCTGCGGAATCGGCCAATGGGCGGCCAGCAGGAACTGGGGCGCCGGCCCCGGGCTGCGCTGATTGGCTGCGGACCCGGTCCTCGCCGGCCCCCGGAGGCGCTGATTGGCTGCGAGCCCGCGGCCGCGCCGGGCGCTGCGTTGAGCCAGGGCATCCCCTAGCGGCACCCCGGGGTCATCCCGGCGGGAACGGCACCGGGACAGGGGGGACAGCGAGGGGGGAAACGGGAGAACGACGGAGAGGGTGGGAAGAGAGAGACCAAAGGCGCGGAGAGAAAGGAAAAAAAAAGAAAAAAGAAAAAAGAAAAAAGAAAAAAGAAAAAAGAAAAGAAAAGAAAAGAAAAGAAAAGAAAAGAAAAGAAAAGAAAAGAAAAGAAAAGAAAAGAAAAGAAAAGAAAAGAAAAGAAAAGAAAAGAAAAGAAAAGAAAAGAAAAGAAAAGAAAAGAAAAGAAAAGAAAAGAAAAGAAAAGAAAAGAAAAAGAATGGGGAGAAAAAAAAAATGAAAATACAGATTTTTTAAAAAAAAGCTCTAGAACGAGTCACTCACTGGGTGCTCTGCACGCTGTCTCCGCACGCCGGCCAGAGCGTCAGCCCCGGTGCGGGAGGAAGCGGCTCTTCGGAGAACCGCGCGGAGTCTCGCTAAAACCCGAGGCCCCGAAGCTCCGGGGCCGCTGCCCCCGCCGGGGCCGCCTCCGGTCAGCGGGGCCGGGATGGGCTCAACCTGCGGCCGAGAGCCCGTTCCGCTCCTCGACAGCCGGCAGAGGCAAGCCTCCCGTCGGATGGGTGGATGGATGGATGGATGGATGGATGGATGGATGGATGGATGGATGGATGGATGGATGCTCCGAATCCTCGAGGGCGCTCGTTTTAAGCCCAGGTTTTAGCCCCCGGCGCAGCCCATCGCCGTTGGGCGTGGGGACAGACTTTTCACGTGTGAAAGATGCGCCGTGGGCATGCACATATATATGTGTGTATATATATATATATTTCAAAAGGAAGCCGACCAGGACAGGTATAAGAGCCGTGAACCCGCCACGCGGCAGGGTCAGTGCGGGGGAACCGCGGAAACGTGGCGGGTGGGGAGCGCCGAGGAGGGTGGGCGAGTCGGGAAGGGGGCGGCAGGTCACCCTCGCCCAGAACTGTCCGGGAGACAGGGCTCGATGCTCCCCCGAGCTGTCCAGCCTCGCCGACGCCTCCCGGGCCGGTTCCCGGGGGCAACGGGAACCGCTCCCTGCAGCCCATTAGGGGAAGGGGGAAAGGGGGAGACAGGAGAGGGATGCTCATGGCCCTCCCCGAGCTCCGGCAAAACTCGCCTTTCCTCTCTCCCCTCAGAGGAGTCGCTTTGCCTGCACGGTTTTTATTTTGCGGCGTGTTCCCTCCTTCCCATTCTCCAGGAACTGGGGTGCACTAGAAGGGGGAAAGGGAAGGGATAACGGCGCGATCGGTCCTGATGCACTTCCCGGCTCCCTCCGCACGGGAGGCCCCACGGCCCCAGCACCAGGGTGGTCTCCTGCCCACCCCTCCTCCGGGAGAGGAGGACACTGAGGAGGGGAGCAACCCTCACAGCACAAACTTTCCTCTTCATCCCCCTCCCAGACTTTAAGCATTTTATGGATGTAAGCGGGAAGTGTCTCTCCGGGATTTGCCTCTTCATCCACGCTCCCCAAATTTCCTCACGCCTCAAGCACATCCTGCGGGCCAGAGGGGTTCCCCACGCTTGGGAAAAGTCACTTTGTGTCTTTCAACATTGTTGGGGGGAGCGGCCCTTAATGCGAGCTGAGATCTTTGGGCAGGTGAGCTGAGATTCCCACCCCCGCTCCCTCCGGCACTTACAGCCCTGAGACCTACAGCCGTGGGATCACAGGAGGGGAATTTCCATCCAAAGGTCACAAAATTGCTAAACCATTTTAAAGCGTGCCTTTAGCCCTGTCCGAAGGTAGTGAGGAAACTGCTTTCCTTCAGCTGCTTGGAGGGCAGGGAATTATTAATGCAAAATAAAATAATAATTTAAGCATTTAATTGCATCTTAAATAATATATGAATATTATAAAATTTTATAATTATTAATATAATAAAATAAAAATATAAAATAATTAAAATAAAATAAATAATAAATCAACGGCTACACCGAGTCCCATCGGTGGCAGGGGGGAAAAGAAATGGGAACAGCCCTGAGGGCTCCATCCTGCCCCGACAGGGGTGGCACGGCGGGACCCTGTTCCCCGCCTGTCCTTCTCAGCCGCAGCCCCGGTTGCGGGAGGAGGAGACCCGCTTTCAAATCTAGTTTGCTTAGGCTGTCCCTTTATTTTCAACTCGTCTCCCATAGACTCGATCTTCCTATCCCACTCCCAGCCGGGAGAAAGTCGTGGTGGGGAGGGCAAAAACATCCCCGACAAAAAAAAAAAAAAAAAAAAAAAAAAAAAAAAAGGAATATTTAAAAAAGAAAAAGAGCAAACCCATCATTTTTCCCGTCTCCTCGGATTATCCTGTGATCCCCGGGGGTTTTGAGAGGAGCGCTGGCCTTGACCGTCCTTTTCCCAGGCTGTGGCTGCAGATCCATCACCTCACCCCCCCGGCAGCCCCCAGCAGGGTTTCCAGTGACAGCTCGGCGTTAATAGGAGCCCATTGTTGGAGCAATTAGCCCCAAGCTCGCCACCAGCCGCCAGATAAGGGTCGGGGGCTCGGGGGTTAATTCTGCCGGGGGGAGGAGGGGGCTGCGGGGAGCGGGGCTCCAGCATCCTAGGGGAGGGAGGGGGGCAATGGGGAAAACTCTGCCTCTAAAATGTCACGAGCAAACGCTTTGGACACTTTATTGTCATTTAGAGAGCTAAAAAGAGGGAAACTACGAAAGAAAAAAACCAACCAAACAAAACAAAACAAAACACAAAGAAAGCCAGATAAAAATCAACAACAAAACCCCAAAGTTGGTGAGATGGGGCGGCCCCCCAGCCTACCGCTCCCCCAAAAATGACCACTCAAAGGGCACTAAAACTGCGCCCCACATTATTTTTTTTTTTTTTTTAGTCTCCCTCGGTTCTGCCTGTTCAGGTGGGCACAGGAAAGGTTGTTCTGGAGCCGGGACCCGGGGCCAGCGACTTCTCCGTCCTCGCTGGTGCCCACCGCCGCCACTGGCACCTCGGGGCGGGGACAGGCAGCCTCCCCCTTCTCCCCCCTCTCCTTTAGCCCCCTTATAAACGACAATTGACTGAAAGGGGATTAAGTTACGTTTGTCGGGCTGGGCTTTTTTTTTTTTTTTTTTTTTTTTTCTTTCCAGGGTACCAGAATAGTACAGGTAAAGCTGTACAAACAGCCGGGAGCGAGGAATCGGGGGGTTATGGAGAGGACACGGCCCAGGGCAGAGCTCCGAAGATTATTATTTTTTTTTTATTATTTTTTTTTTTTTTTTGCCTGTGTACAGCAACTTGCTCTCTTGCCGAGACACCCGGGCTTGTGAGCCCATTGCCACCTCCCCGGCTGGGACAGCCCCTCCCGGGACACGGAGCCTGCCAGTCCCCGGGACAGCCCCGCCAGGACGGTACCGGGCCCTGGTCAGGCTGCTGAGATAATCTCGGGTTAAACAAAGGCGCAGAGAAGAGGGAATATTTTGTTTTCCTCTTTTTTTTTCCTCCCTTCATGAATTAGGAAAGAATTACGATACACTTCCTCAAGGCCACCCCCCCTTTATCATTTAAAGGGTAATCAGCGTCCCTCCAGCTAGGAGCTGGCAAATTAATAATAATAATAATAATAATAATAATAATAATAATAATAATAATAATAATAATAATAATAATAGTAAAGTCAAAGAGAAAGAGAGACTGGTATTTCTGCCTCCCTCCTTTCCCAACCCACATGAGCCTTCCGCTTCAAAACCAGCCACATGGGTGGTTTTTCCTTTTTTTTTTTTTCTTTCTCTCTCTCCCCCTTTTTTTATTTTTTAACATACGTACATATTTCCGTTCTTTTCTAATAATTCAGTTATCTCCCCTTCGTGGAGATCGGGAGGAAACAAACACGCACACAAAGAAGTGCCGAGCCATGCAAATTTAAAGAGAGAACAAATCATCGGCTGATTACACCGGGTCCAATTTTTTCTCCCTTCGTGCACCACTACCCACCACAGACGCATACACTTTTTTTTTTTCAGCGCAAATGATGCTATTTGATGGAGGAGTGGGAAGAGAGGGGGGAAACCCCTACTCTGCCGTAGAAAAGAAATTCGAAGAATTAAAATTGGGAGGAGAGAAACTGGGACTTTTCTTTCCCTCCTCCCCGCCCTTCTTTGAAGCTGAGAGAAGGGCGACTGCCCCGGGACACTGCAGGAGTAAAAAAAAAAAAAAAAGGGAGAAAAAAAAAAGTCTGAGAAAGATCAAAAACCGGCTCCGCAAGTCCCAGGGGCGACCTCTCCCCCCGACACATTCCCCAAAGTGCGCGGCAGAGGGGCGGACAGGAGCCGGGCGAAGGGGAGAAGGGGAGAAGGGGAGAAGGGGAGAAGGGGAGAAGGGGAGAAGGGGAGAAGGGGAGAAGGGGAGAAGGGGAGAAGGGGAGAAGGGGACTCGTGTCGCCCCCGCCGCCGGTGTCCCGTCCTGCTCCGGGGGCAGGATCCGGCCAGGACCCAGCTCCCTTCCCTCCCTCCTCCCCGACCTCCACAGACAGCCCCGCTTCAAGCTCAAGCCGGTAAGTCTCTTCTCTCCCTTTCCCTCCGCCTTTTCCTTCCTCGTACAGCAAAAGTGCGCGTTGGCGAGGGGCTCTCTTCTCCCTTTATTCCACCTCCCCATTTTACCCCATTTTAGCCCATTTTAGCCCATTCTCGCCCCTCTCCATCTGCGGGAGAGGCTCCTGAGCCTGGAGCGGGTGTCCGGCACCGCTATCGCCGAGAGGAGCTGGGCAGAGCGCCCGAAAGGCTTCCACCCCACAAATCAAAAACTAAGAGAAGAAAAAGCCAGCAAATCGCCTGAACAGCCACTCCAAATTACGGCGAGGTTAAAGAAATACTCAGTAGGGGGAAAAATTAAAAAAAAAAAAAAAAAAAGAGGGAGTCGAGAGTCGGGGCTTGTTTCGGGTTTCTCGATTTTGCTTTATCTCCCAGGACCGCTTTGAGCGATAGATTTGAAGGCGGATTGAAGCATCTTGAGGGCTTTAAACCCGGCAAGAGCTGTTTTCCTCGCACCCCACGGAGAAGGTGAAGCCGCCGACGTGTTTAAGGATCCTTTTCGTATTTTTTTTTTCCCCCTATTTTTTTTTTTTCTTTTTTCCCCGAAGCAGAAATTACCCCGAGACTTAGATAAAGGAAAAAAAAATCCACAAATCGCCCGGCGGCTGGCGTGAGAGGAGGGGGCAGAACTAACACCAGCTCCTCGGTGAGACGCAGGGGCACATCCCGACATCCCTGGATTAAAACCGGAGCGATTTACTCCGGCAAGTGCCGGGCTGCTGTCAGTTGAAAATCGTCCTTGCCCCCCCTGAACCCCCCCAAAACAAACCCCCGTGGCCACAGAACCAGCGGCTGTAACCCCGCACGATACGGCCACTCCGCAATTGTGGGGCTCGCGTTTACCCTCAAAAATTCAAACAGTACTGAGGGTGTCAGAATGCGCACGATTTCTTTTCGCCCTAACGAGAGGGCTAGCGCACCCCAGATTCCCCTGAGGAGCACATACAGGCACCCCCAGGTCCTGTCCCGCCCCCGGCCAAGCACAAGGCGATGCCCACCCCATCGCGGGGGCCGAGAACAGTCCCCAGCCGGGTGCTCCCCCTCCTCGGCATCCCACTCCCTACCTGCCCCTACGGGGAAAAACCTTCTCATCTTATTTCCCCCCTTGAAATTAAAACGCTCCCCTCGGCTCTGTAAAAAAAAAAAATAAAAATTCACATCCCCGGGAGAAGGAAGCGCTTCGCCCCAGCCGGGAGCAAAATGCCGCGGCGGGGTGGGGGTAGACCTTCCCTCTCCCCTCCTTCCTTTCCGAGAGCCTGTTTCTCCTTTCCCGGGACCCTCCGTGTCCCCCTGTCTGTCCGGGGAATCGTCCCAGTGCAGCCGAGGAGGTGGGACCGGTGTCCGCCTCGTCGGAGCAGCAGCCCCTGCCCGCGGCACCGACAGGTCCCGGCTCCCCCGCTCCGCACCTGCGGCCCATAAATAATGGAGAAAACAAGCAGGGCCGGTGGTTATTAATTATCCGGTTTCATTAAAATCCGTCACCCCGAGCTCGCTGCCTGTGTACGGACACGTGAAGGTAAGGGGAGATAGATGGATGGATGGATGGATGGATGGATGGATGGATGGATGGATGGATGGATGGAGATAGATAGATAGATAGATAGATAGATAGATAGATAGATAGATAGATAGATAGATAGATGGATAGATAGATAGATAGATAGATAGATAGATAGATAGATAGATAGATAGACAGACAGATAGATAGATTTTATCCCCTTTCTGTATTCAAATCGCTGGATGACAAATAATGTGGATTTTTTTTTTTGACAGCACAAGCCATTCCCATTGCTCCCTCCCAAAATATCCTCCGCACGGTTTGGAGGGTGAAAAATTCTTCTACAAGGCGGGGAAGGAGGAGAGAGACTTAATAAAGGGATGACGGGAGGGAGAGGAAACTCTCCACTCTCCCTTCGGCCCCCAGTCCTGCCAGAGCCCACGACGGCCCGGCCCGGCCCGCGGGACCCCCAGCGGGAGCAGGAGCGGCGGGGAAGGTGCGGATCCGGCCCCAGAGTGGAGCCATCTCCCTCCTCATCCCAGCCTGCCTTAACCACACACCTCTGCTCTGCGTTTCTAAGCTATGAAAAGGAGCAATATCTGCGGAAAATCTCCCCAAGCAGATTCTGTTAGAAGCACAGTGTTCTTGTAATGTATTATACACAGATATTTTTAACCTGAAGAGAGAGAGTGCTACATACACAGGTACATTTTCTGTTATACAGCACATATCAACCTAACAGAATCAAATCGAATCGGAATTATTCGTGGGAAGAGCACAGAACAGCAACCATCGGCACATTCCTGCCCGCATGAATATCGCTGTACACAGAGTATGTGGGTCCGGATATACAATATAAAATACACAAATATATATATTTATATAAATATATATATATTTATATACAAAAAGGTACGAAACCAGGCACAGAAAGGCCCCGAGTGTCCCTCAGATATAAATCCATTCTTGTCCTGAGATTAAGATTTCTCATCCCAGTTATGTCAATGCCTTGTCCCATCTCGCAGACCCCGCCTCACTCCTTTGCCCCCAACACCCACGGGTAAAACATCTTCGTCTCCCCAGCTTCCCAAAAATCGCCCCCTTACTGATCAGGGGGCTTTCCCCAAGGTCACCGACAAAACTCGACTCTCCCCTCCATCCACCCCAAGCAATAAAGGGGGATCGGGGCTGAGTTTCAAATCCTTTGAGCCGAGCTCTCCATCCTAATGCTCTCCACGTGGAGAAGGAGTAAAAGGAGGATGAATTAAAAAAAAAATAATAATAAAAGGAAAAAATAAAAAATAGAAAAAAGGAGGGGGGTGGGATGGGGGGGGACACACGAACAGACAAATCGGTGTTCACTGACCTGGGCAGATGCTTTTGATTTTGTCCGGTTCCGCTGGAGCGCTCAGAGCAGGAGTGCGGGAGGAGCGGAGCCGCTGCTGGCATGTCGCAAGCTCTCACCGAGGGGGAAAACCTGGGGGAGCCGCATCCTCCGAACGCCCACCCTTGCCCTCCTCCTCCTCCGGGCTGGGCTGAAGATCAGAGCTCTTCCGGGTTGGGAAAGGGCAGAGCAGGAGTGAGAGGAATATGATGGGCCATTTCTTTACACACCCATCGATGGGGCGGGGAGGTGGAGGTGGGGGGGACAGGGGCAGGGCCAGGGGGACGCGCCAGGTACGGCGGTGTGAGCGTGATGTAACCCGTCCCGAGAGCAACTGGCAGCGCCGGGAGCCGGGAACGCCGGGAACGGAGAGGGGGAAAATGTAATTAAGCGTATGATCATACAAATAACGCCGGGGTTCGCTTCGCTGCATCGAAAGCTTTCGAGGAAAAGTGGTGACATTAGCGACAAGGGGCTGGTTCTTCTCCTCTGTACCCCCTTCTCCTCCCGGGGCGATTTTTAATGACCCTATTCTGCCTCTTTTTTATATATTTTTATTTTGAATATGCATCTGTGTAAGGCTCCACCATACAGACAAAAAAAAAAAAAAAAAATAAAGAATGGACACGCATCCCCTGGCGCTCCGAGAACGGGGAGGGACGAGGATTGTTCCCCCTGTCTCCCACTCCTCCTCGGGACGAGGAAGGCTCCCGGCCGCGGGCAGGAGCGCAGCACCTCTGCAGGGAGACACGGATCGCAGGGGTCGGCCCCAGCCCTGGGGGTCCTGGGTGTCCCCCTCTGTCCCCTCAGACTCGCACGGGCTTGAACCCGCTGCCGATGCGGAGCCGGGGGGGATCTGCAGCCCCCTGCCCGCCCCTCGGTCTCTTTTCCCCGGGAACACCTGGGGGTTTTCGAGGGCTGGAGGTGGAGGGAAGATAAACACCCCCCCCCTAAAGTGCTGCAGAAGCCAGGGAGCCGGGCTGTGGCCACGCCGCAGGCTCCAGAGGATGCCCCAGATCTTCCAACCAAGAGGAGATGGAGGAATCGAGAGGGGAAGGGGCGGGGGGCTCTGATTTTCCACATTTAACCCCCACTCGTGTCACTCCCCCAAACCTAATGCTGCAGCCTCAGTGCTCTCCCCCGTTAGCCTCGATCCACGGGCAGATTTGCTTACAAGAAAACCTCCCCAGGTTTTGGTGATGATATTTTTATTCGCCAGGGCTGTGTGCTCATTTCGGAGTGGGTGGGTAGGTGGGCGTCCTGCCACCAAGACAAGACACGGAGGATCAGGCTGGGGAAGGTGGGAGGGGGTTTATCCACGGAAAACACGTCCGGGAATGGCCACTCTCATCTACCGGGATGGGCAGCCACGTCCGAGTAGGAGAAGTGGGGAGGGGGAAAACACCCCCCACGCTCCAAATCCACCCTCGGGATGCTTCCTCGGGAATAAACCTGAAATAAAGCTTTATTCCCAGGACTAAAGCAGGTGGGTGAGGCACATGCCAGGCCCCACGAGTGGGAGCCCCACTGGTGCTGGGGGGATGCAGAGCTGCCCTGCCCGGCCCGGCTCCGGTACCCGGCGGAGACCCCCAGGGCACATCCCGGCAGCGCTCAGTCCCTGCGCTTCAGAGAGTGGGGCGAAAATTGGTCACTTAGGGGGAAAAAATAAATATATATGTATATACACACCCTCCTGGTCCCGGAGGGATATTGTTGGGTTTTTCTGCTGACGTTGGGAGTTCGCTATCGCTGCTTCTAGAGTGACTCTCTGTGAGGTGAAAGGTAACGCGATCGCCTCCCAATTCTATCTTTAGAAAACACATTCAATTAAGGTAATAACTTAAAGCTCATTAGAGCCACGAAGGGAACCTTCCCAGCGCCAAACACCGATGGAAACAGCTCGGGCACCCCAACGGCGCGGGGGGAGGGTTGAGCCCATCTACCATCGGCAAGAAATGTGCCTTTTGCTAAGGAAAGGCTTCGAAAAAGAGGATTTTGAAGCCACGAGGCTTGTGTGGTTCGGACTGAGCTGTGTGGACGAGCCGGGGATAAATCCTTGCGGGGTATGGGATAAGAAAAAAATAAAGAATACAGCTGAAATCACTCGAGGGGTGTGTTCCTCATCATAGGGCTGGGAAAATCCCTGCGGAATCTTCTGCTCCCCAAAACACTGCTGCGGGAGGGAGACGAGATCAACCTGGAAGATGGTGCCGGATCCCTCCAAAACTGCCCAGGAAAAGAAAAAAAAAAAAATTAAAAAGGCGGGGTAGGGAGCTGGATTCGGGCTGTCTGAGCACACCGTGGAACTGCGGGGGGCGAGGTGGGGAAACGAAAAATCAAGGATCCTCCTGGCAAAAAGCTCTTGGGAAGAACGCGGGGATGGAGTCCCCGCATCATTGTCTCTGTTCCTCCGGCTGGGGCTTGCTGGGGCGCGGGAGGGGACAGAGGGAATTTGGGCACAGGCGCAGGCGCATCCACACTCATCTCCCCCTCCCGCATCCACCCCGCACCGCGAAGTTCATTTCCAGCCACGATGGCCGGTGATTCAAAGGTTAAACATAACTAATGAGGCTTTAAATGGCACCCGGGGTTTATCATAAATATCACAGACCCGCCTCGATGCCTGCAGTTGAGGTCCGAATATACATTCAAAGCAATAGTCAGATACCCGGAGGTCATTTAAATAAATAAATACACGAAAAAAAAAAAACCCCACAAACATATGCACACACACATATATTTTTCCATGTGTGAGTATATATATATGGAATATATGTGGAATATTTATATGGTGTGCGCATATATATATATATATATTCCATATATAAATATCTGGAATAATTTTTTTCCTTGTGTTTTCCAACTTGCCAGGGGAGCCTGTGATTCTCCCACTGCATGTGCTTGATCCCACCTCTTGCTTTCCTCCTGGCACACATTTAGACGGGTATACACCGAAATAAATACCTACACACACACACACACACACACAATCGATTTCGGCTCCGCCTGAACCAAGATTTGCAGTCGAACCCTCCCTAAATAAAATCCATACGTTATTGTTAGGGATAACCGCTCTGCCGGCTGCAGAGAGGAGGTTGAGGATGTTTTATTTGCTATAATTAAACTGCCTCTCGTGTTCTGGAAAGAAAACCCACCCTCTCTGCCCCCACCCCGGGGAAAAGTTGCCAATAATCAATAATTCCCCCTTCGCCGGCTGTGAAAACACATTCTCAGAGAGGTTATTTTTTAATATCACTGTTGCGATCTACGTTTCCAAGGAGGGGAAGAAAGCACCCTCCGTCTTGATCTCCCCAAATCAGGCGCTTTGGCATTGATCCTGCGCTTTGTGTGCGCAGAGTATATTCGCTTTAAAACGATTTCCATTAAATGCGGTCGCCTACATCGGTAGGATCGACCTAATGACTTTGTGGGAGAGCTGGGGAGGGACGGAGGGGCCGGGGGGGACCCTCGAAAATTAAAATAATCGCTCCCCCCACCCTCTTTCCCCCTTCATCCACATCTTCCATTCACCCGAATCAGGGACTTGGGAATAAAGTCAAAGGCAGACCCCAACAAATAGCCGCAATTGTAAATTCCTATCCGTTACAACCAAGGTGCAAAATATATTTATAAAAATATATAAAGCACGTGGAAGAGGAGAATTTTAATTAAATCTTACTGCGGCTCTAACAACATCGAAGTGATATTTCATTCGGAGCCCGCCTCTTGCTTGTGTTTTATAGCGTTTTCTTGCCTCTGACTTTTTTTTTTTTTTTTAAATATTAGACGAGGTACAGAATTATAAATGACTCTTTCCTTATCTGTGCTGCTCACATATCCAGGATCAGAGGAGCTGATTAAGAAAGAAGTCAGAGGCAACGTTGGATTCATAATGATTCGGAATAATGAATCCTTATCTCTGCTTTCCAGATTATCACCCTTTCAGCTCCCAATGTTTTGTTACATGGGATAATTTATTGCATCTAATACATCACAATGAATCTGATGGCGGAAAGCGATGGGCAACGTTGGGGGAAAAAAATCGTGGGTCCTTATTTTAGTTTAGTTTCATCCTGGGGGCAGCGAAACTGATTTTTTTTTCTTTTTTTAATTGGGAAAATATAAGGTAAATCTGATAATAATAATAAAAAGAAGTTGGAGGGAGATGATGAGGAGCTTTAATTAGTGTGTCACTTTCAGACTGAAATTAAGAAAATCGACCGGAGCTTCTCCTCTCGGTGGCTCCGAGATCCTAATTTTACATGATTTATTTTTTATTTAAGGGGGAGATAATGCATCATAAACATTGAATAAAGCACGGAGCAGGGTTAAGATAAAATACAATTTGCATCTGTCTTTTTTCCTTTTTTCCTTTTTTTTTTTTTTTTTGAAAGGGCTGCCAATAATTTTTTTTTTTTTTTTTTTTATTTTTTCTCCCCGCCCCGTTGCCAAATAAATACATGCATAGCAAAAAATCGATAAGATTTCTGCGAGGAGTCTCTCCCCTCTCTTTTCCTGTGTCTCTGCCTCCTTTTTCTTTTTTTTCTTTTTTTTTTTTTTTTAAAGGCATTTCTCATAAACTGGAGAAACTCCGCGTGTTGCTTTGTATGCAAATGAACGCTGCGCTGTGTTTCTGGCTGCAGAAATGAAATAGGGGATGGAGGGCGGGGTGGGGGGAAACATTCACCTGAAATTATTGATATTCGTGTGCCTGAGGAGGGGAAGATCTGCTGATATTTTGCTGGATTTGAATGTATTCGTTTGAATCCTTGAAGGGGAGCAGCAGCCGGGCTCTGCCTCCTCACCTGCGCAGGGAAAAGCTGCATTTCAAACATTTTCTGTGGCAAATAAACCCCCTTTGCTTCATTCCGAGGGATGGGGGAGAGGAGGGAGGGATTCCCACAGCAGTAACAACTCAGCCCAAAACTTGATCTCAACAAAAATCACCGCAAGGGTCAAATCCGATAACGGGGTTTGGGATAACCCCCTCAAAACCCTGCCAGGGGCTGCGTGATGCTAGAGCATCCCCGCCTCTGAGAAAATGGTGCCTAAAATCCTCTTCATGGTCAGTTTGCTGCCTCTCGGTTGTTTTTTGGTTTAGGTGGGGTTTCTTCCTTTTTATTTTTTTTTTTTTTCTTTGTGTGCAGCCTGTCCTAATGCTAAAATTTCTAGGGACAGGTGCTGGCAGCTCTGTTCTGCCTTGGTTTAAGTTTCCCTTGCTCCTTCTCATCCCTTCCCGACTCTCATGGCACAGGGACCGTGTTTAATCATTAACCAGGTCCAGCACGGTCCTTTTTTCCAGGAAGTGAGAGCCGCTTCTAAAATGAGGTTGAAAAATAACTTGGTTTTCCCTTTTGCCTAAAGGGAAAGGTTCCCACCTGGGGTCTGGAGTGGGGGGGACCCCACGCCGCCCCCTCCCCGCTATAGATTCATCTTTTCACATGCGGTGTTTCACAAATCCCATCCAAACGCTAATCTCGGCTTCCTTACTCTTTCTCCTCCCTATATCCTGTGCAATATTTGTCAAGGAATTTCAAGTATCAATTATAACCGCAATTTTTGATATCCCCCCCCCAATCTGAAGTGTAGATGATTCGATAGGAATATATATATATATTTATATATAATACCGGTTCTCCCTCAGATGAATTTATTGGACCGCATCCCACCCTTAGCTGAACATTCAATATTCCAGCATTATCTCCACACTTAAACTCGCTTTCTCCATTTCTGTGCCAAGATAAATTTGCATAATATTTGCAGTTGTAATTAGCTGATGAACATCTCCCAGCCTTCGCCTTTGTTTTCCGCGCGTTTGGTCTTCAATTGATGCCACTTTTGATCTTTAATATTACAGGATCCCGATAGAGCATTTTATATCTTATCTGCAGCGCATGAAAGTCGCGCAGAAAGGGAGTGAGAAGGGGAAAAAAAATGGGGAGAAAGGAGAGGGAGGAAAAGGCACTGAACGAAGCTGAACTAATCAGAGTTTCGAAAGGTTGTTTCAGATGCCTGAATCCGCAGTTACGGGCCAAATGAGATAAATGGTGAAATTAGAGCCATTTAAAATAACATAGGGCTCGATCAGGTGAGGGACCGCCAGCATCTCCTGCATCTCCGCATCAACCGAGAAGGGCGCCGGGGGCTCCGGCGGCGGAGCCGCGCTGGGGACACGGAGTGCGGGGCTGGGGACACAGGGTGAGGGGCTGGGGACACGGAATGCGGGGCTGGGGACACAGGGTGAGGGGCTGGGGACACGGGGTGCGGGGCTGGGGACATGGGGTGCAGGGTTGGAGACATGGGGTGTTGGGCTGGGGACACAGGGTGCGGGGCTGGGGACACGGGGTGCTGGGGACACGGGGTGCCGGGGTCACGGGGTGCTGGGCTGGGGACACGGGGTGCCGGGCTGGGGGTGGCAGGGTGTGCGTGTCCCCCTCCAGGCTTGGGGACACCGGGGGGAGGAGCCCTGCCGACTTTTAGGGACGCGAGCACCAAAGTTGAGCTCTTTTCTTTTCTTTTTTTTTTCTTTATTTTTTTTTGGCGTTTGTGGGGGGAGGTGTGGGGAAGATGCTTTTCCTCACCCAACAACTGGGTCGGGAGGAGCCGGTACCCCCCGACCCCCGCCCCCCGGAGAACTTCGGGTGAGCAGCCCACCCCCAGGGTCACCTCCGCTCGCAGAGCCGGAGTAAAGGATGTTATCACGTCGGGAGGGTTATTAAACCGCTAATGAATGAGTGTCTGTGAGACTCTGGACGGGCTGGAGAGACTGCGGGAGGGGGGCCGGGGGGAGAGGAGGCAGAAAGGCTCGATCTTCATGCCAATCTCTGGAACAAATAGCTAACATTTAACGTTTACACCCTGCTTGGCGACGAACTGGCGCTCCACGGACCCCTGATCCAGGCTAAAATGTCCAGAAAGCCTTTGGAGAGAACAAGTTCCTAGCTATCAGGTTCTTCTGATCTCTCTCCTCCTTTCATAGGGCTTTGGTTTCAGGCTGGACTTGTCCAATGTCTGCTTTACCGCTGCGAGCTCCTAAATGAGTGTCAAGGAGGCGAATATCAAATAGCAGAGAGGTCAAGGCGATTTGGTTAACCGTTGGCTGGGCTGATGGCTTTAAACTTGTGTGGGAGGCTGGGGACGTGGCAGGGGGGAGGGAAGGGAAGGGAGGAAGGAGTGGGAATGGAGGGGAAATAAACCCAAGAGAAGTGAAAGCAAGGAGGGGGAAGGAAGAGGGTGGTGGCTTAGGGAGCCCCCAAAAAACCAGAGTCAAGGGTTTCACCGTGGTGGAGGGCTGTGGAAAGGCTGGGTAGAGGGTTTCTTGGTGGCCCTGGATACGATGGGGTGTCCCTGTCCATCAGAGCAGAGTGTGTGTCCGGAAGCATTTGGGAACTTCTGGGTGATGGATGAGTGTTGAGGGCATCCACACTTGGGCTTGTGCAGGCTGGATCCTGGGTGTTTTCTGAGGGAAGCTGCAGGGTGTGGGTGGGTGCACCTCAGATGAGTGGGTGCAGCCACCGGGGGTGGGAAACAAAGGGGATTTTGTAGTGTGTGGTTGTGGGGAGGGGGTCACACTGAGTTTGTGCTGGGGGAAAATCCACAGGTGCATCCGAGAAGGTGCCGCTGTGCAAAGGGTGAGTGAGGAGAGGGCTGAGCCTGGGTGGGGTTTGTGGTCCTGGGGGTGATGCTGGGCACGAGGGCTCTATGGACAGGGAGGACAATGCCCAGGTAGGACAATACCATCAGGGTGCTGGAAAAAGAGGGATGTACAGAAGTATTTTCCTGTGGTGATGGAATGGCAGGATGAGGCAGGAGAAGAGTCCATGCAGGGATGGAACATAAAGGGATGGTTGTAATGTGACCGTGGCTGGAGCTGTAGAATGTGGGATGAGCTGTGGGTGTGGGATGAGCTGTGCAGGGATGCAGGACCAATGTGAGGGACCAGGTGTGAGCAGGACATGCTGGGTGATGAGCATAGGGAAAACATGGGGCTCTCAAGAGCTGGGTGGCCCAGCAATGTTTTCAGGGGGCAAATCCCTTCCTTGAGTGCTCTTGCACTGCCCAGCATGAGGGCACAGCAAGCAGTGAAGAAACTAAAGTGAAATTCTACTTTGCCTGCAATTATCATCTACTCAAAAATAAACAAAAAAAAAAATATATATAGAGAGAGAATTTCCTGGAAGAAAAACTTTTCTATTACAGAAGTGGCCAATGAAAAGAACAAATACTCAAGGCCTTTTCCAGCCACCCTCCTCAGCTCTGAGGTCACACAAGTCCTCCCTTCCCAGCAATCACATTTTGTTCCCAGCATCAGCAGAAAACTCACTCTGGTCCCAGGTAACGTGAAGCTCATCAGCTGAACCAAGGCAAACAATCGCCATAGGAAATGTGTGCACAGCCACACACGGCTGGGCAGCGCCAGCTCTTGGAACCACCACAGAGTTTGCAGTAGCTAAAACCAGGAGGGAGTTAATCGTGGGTGTAGTTCCCATGCCCTTGACCTACAAGTTGCAGAGTTCAGGAGTACAGTGCTGGCAGAAGAAATTCGGGTGAAGCCACTGGGACTCTCAGGATAAAGCTGGAGTCTCCATACTGCCCTGGATTTTGCATTTTGAATGTGTAATAAGGGGAGCTCTTTTCCTTCTGCTCTCCCTTTTGGAAGTAGAAAAGAGACTTCAGGGTGTTCAGCCCCTGGGCTGTCCTACAGGAACAAGGGATGCCATGACAGACATTTCAATGAAGCCTGGTAAGGACAGGAGAGAGGATGAGAAAATTTCAGGATCAAAAATGCATTTTGGATTATTAAAACAAATAAATAAATAAAATTGTTGTGGGTTGCATCGACTTGGCTGCTTGGGGCAGGATGGAGACCAGCAAGTGTGAGCATCACAAAAGTGTGTCCCTACAGAGAGGTGCCTCTTGTGTGTGTTTGGACACAAATGTACAGGGAATGTGTGTGCAGGGGTGCTTGGGCACGTGCACACCAATGATCTCAGCTTTATTGTGTTATATATATAATATATATTTATATAGAATATATATATTTACATAAAATATATATATCATTCCATAGGAGGCTGAGAGCCATAGGTCTCTCCATCACGCCTGCATCCATCCACACACATACACCCACCGAGGTTGCGTTTCCGGAGACATTCTCAAATAGAGCAGTGTAATTTCTCCGCTGATTTTGATTGACATGCTGTCCCTGGGATCATGTGTTAATCCCTTCTTCACTCAAGCCTTTTCATAACTCATTTCTCTCTGCTAGATGGAGACTCTGATGGTTACCGAGGCAACGATGATAGCACTAAGCCATTTCCCTCTCTGCACGGAGACCATTATTCCGCATGCATAGGCCATTTGCAACAAAGGTCGCCACAAAGTCATCCACAACACAGCACACGTTTATTAAACTTTTATTCTTTTTTTTTTTCCCTCCCCCTAACAGAGAAACTAGCCAGCATGTGTACAATATCTCTCACTTTTTTTTTTTTTTTTGAGATCTTTGTAATATAGGTAATAATAACTGCAGCAGATATTATTGTACCCAAACTATATATCACACAGATCAGGGGCTTAGAGTTCCTGGTCTAGAAAGATCATGCTTAGATGGTGAGGTTTTGAACCAATGATTCCTATTTGTCTTTTGTTCTCCTATCAAATAGCAACTTTAATAGCAGTTGAGGAAAAAACAGCCGACAGCAATGATATGAGAGCGGTGTGAGGTGAATATTTGAATGTAAAACCCACACAGAGCTTTGCCCTGCACAATTGAGCACCTCCCAAAACTGAATAACCATCAGCAATGACCGCCTCTTTTAATTTAATTTCTACCTGGCTCCTTACCTGCGCTTCCTGGCTCTGGGTGTAAGTTGAAGGGGGTCTTGTGGAGCTGGTCCCAGGGTATTAAAAGCCAGCTCTGGCTCTACAAGGACAGAGTTAAAGTGCTGCTGGAAGGGCCCCCTGCTAACCTGAGGGGTCCCTCCCCACCAGTGAGGCTTGCCCATATGGGGCCACGCTGCTGGATTTTATTTCAGCCCCATCCCTCTCCTCTGGAGACCGAACGCGATGCGACGCTTTGGGACGGCTTTTAGTGAGCAGCCCTTTCCCACAGGGAACAGCATGGATAGAGGCACAAATGCCTCTTCCTGGATTCATAGATTTAGCATTGGAGTCAGCCTCAGTAATATTACAGATCTCTGGAGTCTGTGCTTCCACAGCCCCACCCCCTGCTCTGGTGGGTCTTGCAGCCTGATGGCAGCAGGGACTGGGCGGCTGCTCGGACAGTCCTGAGGCACCAGAGCTGCTGCGGATGTGAAAGAGGAGGAGAAGATGGTCCACGGTGATAAGCTCCCAGGAAATTTCTATGGTGCCTCCTACTCTTCCCTGTCCAGACAGCTCCAGCTCTGCTCTGGGCTCTTATCTCTCTGTATTGCTGCACCTCTCTGGCCTCCCTCCTACAGAGTCCTGCTCAGCTTGGTGCAAACACACTCCTAATTGCACTGACCTGCCCCAAAGCCCTGATGCCATCTGCCCTCTCTGACTCCCATCACTGGCTTCACTGGTTCTAACACCAATTTCATTTAAATGCTCGATGCCGCCTCTTCAAAGCCCAGCCCTGGCTATTCCACTGCTCCTCCCTTTATTTTCAGTTTGGAAATTTAAAAAAATTATAAATTGACAACCTTTAAATATTCAGTTTACTTTCCTGGATACATGGAGACGCTTAAATGACTCAGAAGTCCACAAGAGTCCAACCTCTGCAAGTGCATGAAGTATGTCCTGTGCTTGGAGATGCATCTAAAGGAAAACACCTTCTGTGAGTAACCATCACTTGCAGGCAGCCACAGTGGTTTCCAAACCAGCCCCTGTGCTTGTTTACAACGTTTCTGTTTTGCAAGACATTCAAGCAGTCAGAGACAAACAGGAGTTGGGGTTAAACCTCCCAATCTGCAATTTATCTGGAGAATCACTTTCCCACTGAGATACAGCCACACAGAGGTGGGTGAAACACCACTGGTCCAGCTGACACAAGAGAGGCTGGTTTATGGTGTCAAGTGGCTGCTCTGCTGAGGTGCTCATTTAGCACAGGTATTTGAAGAAAGCAGCTGCCCTGGACCCACCACGGTTGGTGTCCAAGGCCGGTCACTTCCACCTTTGTGGAGCCAGGGTGAGAATTGTTCCACTAGTGAGATATTTCATTGGAGGGGATCCAAGAGGGATTGATCCTGCAGGCAAGGTCCTGCTGTCAGAAGGATGCACTGCCTCATGGCAATTTTCACTGAATTCCCAAACCATATCCAGCCATTCTGAATAAAAGCCTGTTACTAGTTAGACCCTTTTCCCCAGCCCCTGCACCATCCAGAACTTTGACTACTGTTACATCACTCCTTTCATGGAAAGTCTCCAGTATATATGCCTTGATATTAAAAAAAGAGGTGAATGAAAAGGTATTTATCATTATTTCTGCTCCTAATGAACTCTCCTATCTCATTCAGGGATGCCTGAGGCCAGGAATTGCAGAGGGATATTTACTTGTGATGCAGCCCTGGGATGGTGCTGGGACTTTTGAGCGAAGCGTGGCAGGTATTTCCAAGCCCCCTGCACTAATTGATGGGCCCTCTATATATCATGCCAGATAAAGGGCTCTTGCACAGTAAATGCTGATGTTTAGAACATCCTGATAGTGTTTTGTTAACAAGAAGATAACAGGAGAGCAAGATACGTTTGTTTAGCTGCCTATAGATAAACCAAATAGGGTCTTTGTTAAGTTTTCATGACTGATGGCAGGTACTAAATGCGATAAATAACACCCCAGGTCCTGATTGGAGCTACCGTAGCACAAATTCCAACCCATGGCACTGACCTGTGATGGGGGATAGAGGGGTTAAAGGCTAAAAGAGTGAAAACCTGGGGTTTTTTTTTTGGGTGGCAACCCTTTTTTCTGAACTAACAGTGGCCTGCTGTGGCTTTTGCAACATCCCAGCAAAGTGGTACCCACCAGAAAAGCAGGGAATGAAAAAGATGTTGGTAAGAAGGTATTTATGGAAGCAGAAGGGCAGAGAGAATACAAAATTTTGCAAGGAGAGGGTGGCATTGGATGGCACCAGTCTAAGATCATTGGTGCCCTGTTCTCGGAGGCTCTTCACCACCTCATCTAGGATGGGATGCCCCAAGAATCTTTGGAAATGAAGGGTGAGCAAGGCTGTGTCGCAAGATCCCATTGAGCAGATCCCAAGCATCCTTCTCCCCCCACCCCAGGAGGATGCTGAGTCAAGGCAGCACCCACCTCCCTCCCAGGTTTGCCTTCCCAGGGTGCTTATTAGCACTTCTCCCCAAACCACCTGCTAATTGCAAGGTGGGTCACTGCCCTCTTACAAAAGACAGAATTGTTATTGAGAGGTGATGGGGGGGCCCTGAGTCACTGGAGAAGAGGAGCCATGGGGTCTGCCCACGACGGTCCCCAGTGGTGTCCCAAAGGTGTCCCCATGAATGCTCCAGCCTGCCAAGGCCAGTGACAGATCCCCAGCAGGGGGAGGGTTGTTCAGCCAGGCTTCCAAAACCTACAGCTGCAAAACCTGTCCAGGTTTGGAAGCCAGGCCATGAAACACCCCAACTCCTCGCAGCTGTTGAAAAGGATTATAATTACATTATCTTCAGCACCATCTTCCCTGAGAAGCCAGTAATTTGCTCTCCTTTTGTTTGTTTTCTTCTTCTTGTCTCATGTTTTTTTTCTTTCTTCTCGTGACTTTTAGGAGAGAAGGCTGCAGGAGCTGCTCTGAGCTGGTGCTAAAAACTCCCATGACCCTTGAGTTGGTGCCCTCCTGGCACATCCTGCTGAGGAAGGGGAGCAGGAAAGCTTCAAGCTTGACTCCATGGATGAAAACCTCTGGGATGCTGTGATTCTCAGCTCCTGTTCTGATGGAGATGAAACCAAAAAGCAGCTGTGGCACCCCCAAGCTGGTGTTGGTTTTGTACAAGAGTTTTGATGCTTTGTTTTGTACAAGAGTTTTGAAAGCATTGACACAGCTGGGTGTCAATGTTTTGGCTCCCTAGGAATGGGGAACGAGGAGCTGAGTGTCCTGCTTTTCACTTAAGAATGGGATGGATCCATGAGGAGGTTGTGCAGTTTGGGTTTTGTTTTTCTATCCCAGCTGCTCACAAGGGTATTTATTTGTCAGGGGTTTGTAAAACTTCTAAGGAGATGTAAAGGGCTGGAGAAGAAAGCACTGAACTACATTTGTGTGGTGTCCTGAATTATTTACAAAAATACCTGGACTGGCCCTGCTCCTTGCCCAGGGAGAGACCTAGAGCTGCTAATTTCTACTCCTACTTCATGGACTTCTCTCCCATCCAGAACCGGGGCCATGCCAAACCCATTCCAAATCCAGAAAAATCTACAGTTCTCCCCAAGCAGAAATACTGAAAGAGGATGGAAGCTTTGCATTCAAGGCTGGACTATACACATTTAAGCACCCAAAGCTTGCAAATGGATGGATGGGGTAGAAACTGCCCCATAACTCATGGGGAAGATCCTAAATTTGCATTTCACAACAATATGCAATGTGGGATTCACTCTGTGCTTCCGAGCGAGTGCTTGGCATCAGAGCTGGCCCAGAGCGATGGAGAGATGTAAATGAAAAGCTAGTGGATCTTCCTGAGACAACTTTGAACAGGCATCCAAAAAATGAATGTGTTTTCTTCTAATTAGGAGTGTTCGTTATATCTCATGGTGATCTACAAAACAAGCCACATGCCAGTTATTGCTGGTACAAGCACAACAATTCTGACTGTGGGAAAAAAGTATTTCCAGGCACGTAGGACACAAAACGTACTAAAGGCATTTTAATGACACTTTAATTAATCTCTAGGCATAGGTTAAACAGAGAATATCTAAAAAGGTGTGTATGTGTGTGGGGGGTAATAACGAAAGTTAGGACTCAAATCAAAAGATGCTTTAGTACCTGCATATGTTATTAAATATAATTATATTAATTTAAAATATCCCCACGCACAAAAAATGGTAAACTGGAACGAAGGTTGCAAGCAAATCTCAGTAAATCAAGGCTGACAAAAAAATGTATCAGAAGAATGTTATGATTATCATACGAACAAAAACAAACCTGAATAAATTTGGAGTTAAGGTGAGACTTAAGAAAAGAAATCCAAAGGCTCTAGGTGTGGAAAATTACCCAGTGGAGGCAGTTAAACCACTTCAACTCAGAGATGGGTTACAATAACCCAAAGAAAAAGCAAGTGTGGATTTAGAAACACATTATCCTCACCCAGGACCACAGAAATGGAAATGCCTTTCTCAGATATCTGTTGGCTGATAGAGTTTATTGCAACCATTTGGGAGACTCTCACTTCCAGTTTGCTCACCAGACCACAGCCCTGTCTGTGCAAACACCTGTGACAAAGCAACCGGGGTCTTTGCAGAGGTGCATCTTTTGGTTCAGGGAGAAATAAACCTGATTTTACCCCACATCACCACTTCCTACTCAATTCTTGCAAGGGCTTTGCTGAGCTCTACTTGCATCGTATCCCGGCTGTGGTTAGAGGTGCGTCAGGCAGCCTCGGGGGGAGCCCATGCACAGACATCTCCCCGTGCCTTTGGTTTGGAAGGACCTTGCAGAGGGATACAGACTTTTGCATGTCTATTACAGGGAGATCTTGGCAGCTGAGCCCTGTTTTTGGGATAAAAACTCAACATAAACTCATGCCCCCGGTGACAGGTTCATGTAAAGGTGCCTGGAAAAGTACCTGGACAGGTACCCAAGGATGAAAGAGGCTCAAAGGTGTATTCTGCAACACATGTCACTACTAAAGCAAAAATTAGCTGCTAGAGGGGACCTCAGGATTAGAAACCAGAACGAAGTTCCCCTTCTTGTACCATGAGGTGACCCCTCTACAGACACTGACCCTCTTGGCCTCAGATATCTCCGGCACCAGTCGTCTGCTTGGTGTTGATGGGAGCTCAGAGGTGCCTGTTCCCACCCTGGCTGTGCCCCTGACGTGCTCTGTGACCTGGCACAAATCACGTCACCGCCCTGCTTTGGTTTCGCTGCTCGTAACGCCAGCAGAAAACAAATCAGTCCTTGTTCGCGGAAAGTGAGTGATGCTCGCCCGGCCCCAGGATTTCTCCAGGCACATCTGATGGGAACTGCCACAGCTTTTGAGTCCCTAAGCCATTAAACAAATGCCAACGCTGAATAGTTACCTGGTTTTATTGCACTCTCCCAGCAATCACTGGGGACACCCAGCTGCCTTGCCCAAATGCATGTATGGGAATGGCAAAGTGGGATGTGCTGCACTGGGATGCGAAATTTGACTGGATATTTCACGTTACAGAAGCATAAAATGGTTTGGGTTGGAAGAGACTTTGAAGATCATCCTGTTCTAACCCTCCTGCCACAAGCAGGGACACCTTCCACTAAACCAGGTTGTTCCAAGCCCTGTCCAACCTGGCCTTGGACACTTCTAGGGATGGGGCATCAACCGCTACTCTGGGCAACATGTTCCAGTGCCTCATCAACCTCACAGTCAAGAATAATATCCTAATATCCAATCTAAACCTACCCTCTTTCAGGATAGAAAGTCTGGAAGATCCACCTCCAGAAAATGATAACAGGCACTTGTCTTGCACAGAGGGGAAATGTGGTGTCAGAAAAGTAAAAGTGAGGGACCCATTGCAAGCAGCAGGACACTTCTGATTGAGATAAGGATAACCCAAAATGGAAGTAAACAGCTAAATTGCTATGTTGTTGCAGAAAATCAGAGTACCTTGGGGAAGGTAATGCCGAGAGCATGCTTAGCTCTGGAACTATTTTGCAATGTGTGCATCCAAGGCTGGATTCATACCAGGGGCCTGAGCAATGTGATTTGGCAAGTGTTAACTCCATGACCAGTGCATGCCATCCAGAAGCCAGAAGGAAAACAAAGATGTGATGCAGCTCTGCAGCCATTTAAGCATGGCTTTGGTAAACAGAGCGGGTTTAACACTCACCAGAGCCTCAGGCACGGGCTAAGGCACTGGCTCCTCCCTCCACCCACCTGCACACTCAGTGACTTGTACAAAACTTGGCCTAGTGGGAGCTCTGGAAATTAATCTGGTCCCCCCTGTGTCTCTGCACCACCCTCCTTCCCTGACACCAAGCCAGCACGCTTGGTTCTGCTCATAAACACCACCAGACCACCAACCAAGACCAACTGAAAATGAGGAGCCAGGCAGGTATCCCAAGATCTGTACCCTGTTAAAATCCCAGGGAATGCTTTCCAGCGAGCTGGTGCAGCACAGCTTTGCCAACATGGGCACCTGGGTGTGGGAAGAATGCTGGCAGGGCGATGAACTCATTAAGGTGGAGCTCTGTCACCACCTCCTGCAGGAATCCGAGATGAGTCCATCGTTGCACTGTATCCTTGTGCAAGTGTGTGTAGGAAGGATCAGTCACTGGAGCTCCGCGCTCTCCGGCTCTGCACGCCAGAGCCAACACCACCAGGAGAAATAGGAGCCCTTTCCATGTAAGCGAACTGATCCGGCTGATATCAAGTGACTCATTAAGGGCTTACAAAACTTAAGTAGACCATAGTGTTGCTCTCTAGTAGTGGGAACTTCTTGGCTTGAGAGGAGGATTTGATACCAGCCAAAAGCTCACCTTGGGCCTTGCCGGCATTAGCAACAGCAGATCTGCCCTGGGAGGTGCTTGCAGGAAGTTGCAAACTGCTCCTGTTTTTACTCTAAAGAATTAAGTTTTCCAAAGATGCAGGAAGATCTGGTCCTGCCCTTGGCAAATGATGAACACCAAAGCCTGAAATGGGGGTGAAGAGGGGTGAAGGTGGAATCAAGCTGGACAACTACATCTACTCTGTGTTTTCTCAGTAGCTCAAAACATTTTACCCTCTGCTCTCCCCTTCGTCCTGTTCCCATACAAACTCTTTGAAAGAATGAAAACATCTCATGTTGATTAGATTAATTAGAGACAAACGTACACACAGATAGTGATAGGACATGGCATTCAACTAGGAGAGATTTAGATCAGTTACTAGGAAGAAAATTCTTGATTGAGCATGCTGAGGCTCTGGCACGGGTTGCCCAGAGAAGCTGTGGCTACTCCCTGGAAATGTTCAAGGTCAGGTTGGACAGGGCTTGGAGCAACCTGGAATACTGGAAGGTGTCCCTGCACATGGCAGGGGAATTGGAATGAGATGATTTTTAAGGTCCAACCCATCCCTTCTATGATTCTGTGATTCTGTGATCTTCTAAATAGCTAAATAGTCATCTTAAACGCATCTGTATTGGAATCACTGTGACTTGGGTGCACAGTGCAAAAGTAGCCCATCCTTGTGGCCCCCACAGAAGGGTTTTTGTAGCCAAAATTTGCATATGAGAGAAACCACAGACACAGAAATCAAATGGAGCAGGATCTGCTTCTAAAGAGTTTGGTAGGCAGATGTTTTTCCCAACTCTAAGGGACACAAGGGTTTTGCAAAATAGGTCCTTGTGATCTGATCAATGTAAGTAAATAAAGTCTTTAAAAAGGTTAAGTAGGTGCACTGTAATGGCTGCTTGAGCTTTGGAGGTTTGCTGTGAAACCTCCAGGTAGAATTAAAAATCACCCCAGATAGGATGGGCTTGTGGCACATGAAGTTTACGTTTAGTGAACTTGGAAGACATTTCTCCATTGCAAGCTGTCCCCAGATTAAAGCATTTTATGTGACTCTCCCACTGGCTCAGCTCAAGGCATTGTACAGGTCGTGGTTATACTCCCTAAGCATCATCTCATGTACTAGAGAGCTATGACTCCTTCAGTGGGATCCTAGCATGAAACTGATGAACATCCTTGCTTCGGGAAATTTTTTTTTTTTTTTTTTTGTCAGCAATCCTGAAAACAA
The DNA here is from genome assembly GCF_030490865.1 of Poecile atricapillus. Lineage (NCBI taxonomy): Eukaryota > Metazoa > Chordata > Aves > Passeriformes > Paridae > Poecile > Poecile atricapillus. The sequence goes on along the minus strand of NC_081289.1, from coordinate 4,308,178 downwards.
AAATTGCAGCATTTAGCCAGATATGACTGTGAGAGCTGGAGGGATGTGGTTCCTCCTGAGCTGTGGCACTGCAAATCCAGCCTTTTAGAGAGTAGGTGGCACTGAGAGCCAATGGTCGGGCTGGGTTATTAGATACCAAGGCAAAGGCCTGGATTTTGGGCTTGACTGAGCATCTGTCTTTGCAGAAAATATAGAGAACAACAGCATCACTTCATCCACAACATCTTAATACATGCCAGCTCCAAGCACCAACGCAGACATTTCACAGCCCACAAGGCCCAGAGAAGGCAGCTATTGTACAAATTATGAGAGGCGTTTTTTGACGTCCCCGAAGTAATTTTAAGCAAGAAGCTGTTTCTCAGATAAACTCCACCAGATATCCCTGGAAGCAAAGAAGAGCTTGTAGGAAAATAAGGTCTTAATGTGAGCTCGGCTCCTTTCACAGAAAAGCTCAAAATCAGTGGAGGAAAAGAGAGTTGGTTTCATGTTGGGAAAGTTCTTGGAAGAGGGTCAAGTAAAGCCTGCAAAGACAAAGGATCTCTCTGGTTCTGGAGGGTTGTAGATAGTTTCCAGCTCCCAACCTCAAGAAAAACACATTTTCAGCTGATGAGTGGGTTCAAGGACAGTTCTGTCACTGGGGAAGCTCCCAATAGCTCTGCAGTTTTATCCAGCCCTTGTGAAGGGTGTTATTGTTATTTAACCCATGGGAAGGTCTGGACTTCACAGAGCAGGAAACGTTATCCTCCTCCTGTGGATGGAAACTGGGACACGCTCTGATCCTGTGCCTAAACACACCACAGCAGAACTGAGAACTGTGCCCAGCTTTCTTGGTAACAAGACCAAGTTTCTCCCTCTGAATCCATGCAATGGTGATCATGTGGACAAGAAAAACCCACAAGCAGATGTGTATCCCTAAAAAGACAATTTTTACAGCATTTATCAAAAGTGCTGTAAATTACAACTCAAAACCAAACAACTTCACATGATCTCTTGTCCTTATTTCCTAATTAATTTATATAAAAAGAAAATAAAAATTATATATTTTTTTCCAAATCTGGATGCCAAATTAAAAAAACTCCACTGCAAACAGCGCCCAGTCCCACACATGGGGAGGGAACAGCTTGAAGGAAGAAGGATGAAGGTCACTGGCACACAGTTAAGCAGCAGTGGCATTGGAGGCCCCAGGTGACACCAGCGCTAGTGACACACCATCACACTTGTCATTAGTCCCACAGCAAGGAAATGACAGGCACATCGAGATGCTGGCTTAGGGAGAAATTGACAGGCAAGACTTTGGAATTTGTAAACCAAATTCCTGCTCATGACAGGTGATGAAACCTAAATTTTTGTTAATGTGTTTCAAGTCTCCTTCCCCGTCATCCCCTCATTTAGGCAATAAAATAATCTAATTATTTTCTGTTCAGTTTTGTAAAGCTGTTTTGAAGTCATTATGGGAGCATTCACATTGAAAACATAACAGGGAGTTGTGTTCATATGAAATGACTTTCTCATTGTGTTTTACAAATTGCATGGAAAATCTTCCATCTATCCCAGATTTACCTCACATTTTGTTTTCTGAAGAAAATTTGCCTTCTTGATCAAAGCTTGAGGGAGCAATCACTGAATAATAAAAAGGCTTGGTTTGGAAGGGACATTAAAGATCATCTGTTTCCTAACAATATTGCATCAAACCTAAACTGTGAGAATGTTTGGTGTCACCATGCTGGAAGTCCCCACTTGCTTAAGGCACCCAGCAGCTGCTGAGCTGTGCTGGCTTTGGCATGGGACACCAGACACCTGAGTTAAGAGGCCAGGACTCTGGAGCAGACAAGGACTAGAAGGAAAATTTAAGGCTGACTGCCAAGGGGAAACAGATGGTCTGGAAGTCCTCAGCTTTCCTCTCTCCCTGTGAGGAGTATCACAGGATTTAAAGTCCAAAAAGTCACTCCATAAGCAACTTAGAATCCTAGAAACCTAGGATGACTTAGGTTGGGAGGGACCTTAAAGGTCATCTCATTCCAACCCCTCTGCCATGTGCAGGGACATCTTCCACTAGACCAGGTTGCTCCAAGCCCTGTCCAACTTTGGCACTGAAAGTTCCCAGGGATGGGGCATCTACCACCCCTCCAGGTAATCTGTCACAGTGTTTTACAACTGTCATCATAAAAAACCTTCTCCTTACACTTACTCTGAACCAACCACCCTTTTGTTTTGTCCTATCACCACAGACTCTGTTAAATAAATGTCTGACCCCCTCCTTCACCCACTGCAAACCTTGAAGAGGCTGAAGTAGCACCTTTGAGGGGAAGCACCTTTGGCTCGGCTGCCACAGCTCACGATTAATGGTTTCTGCTCACAGGAGCCAGGTACGAGCTGTTTGCTGGCTGTAAATCTCCCGTTACAGCCTTCTCTGCCATACAGCACACATGGATTAATAGCAGCTTTCTACTTTTGAGGTTACAGCTGATCCAAAAGTCCCCAGAAGAAAGGGCGACTTTCCTAAGCAGCATGACTGACAAGACGGCGAAGAGGGAGTTTATTCAGAGCATTATCTAATTCATTCCCCAGTGAAGGAAACTCATCTACTTTTGAGACTTAAAACTTCTAAAGAAAACTGCTATGATCTAAAGAGATTGGCCATAAAACTATTTGTATTGAAAACTTAGCCAGAATGCCTTTAGTGAACTTCATTCATTAACATTCTTCCTGGCAAGGTTTCCGTATCTCAGCGTTCATTTTATACTTTAATTTGGTTAGTAGGTCTTTGTTTAATCGTCCTATTGAAAGGAGAACAAAGAAGGTTTAGGTGATACAGTGAAGTAATACACTATATTTTATCTCTGTAAAGCCCAGACAAAGTCAGCAGGCTCTGATACCCTCCGATTTGGGTTCTTTTTTTATTCCCTTTCTCTTCCAGGACATTTGGAATCACAAATCAGTTGCAGAGCATAAAGATCCTCACTGTACTTAGCTGTGGACACCTTCAGAAGAGAAACACCTTGTCAAGCAGAGAAATGATGCTCTGAGCACAACATACAGCCCCAAAGGAAGATTATCTTGGGAAAAGTGCATTCCCATTACTTCAGGGATGGATGCTTTGCTTTTATATATATGTCCTCCAATAAAAATCAGTAGTCAAGATAGTTTCTTCAATTTCTGAGCTCTGTGCTTACTGTCTCGATATCAACTTCATGTTTTTTTCTGGATGCAAAACACATTAACAAGCTGCAATTCTGCCTAATGACTAACCTGCTGTACAGCCAGCACTGAGCATAGCGACCCACAGGCACAGGCTGCCCTGGAGGAGGATTTACAGGATAAAAAGGATAAAAAACTCTCCAAACGAAGCTGCTCCCCAGCCCAAACACCGGCCGTGCGAGTGGGCAGCTCCTGGGCTGCTGTAAACTGACACAGCTCCAACTGACTCCCAACTGACTCCAGATAAAAATCTGGCCCCAGAGTAACGGCAGGATTCTAGAAGCTTTTCTCACGGAATAGTTTTTATGCTCTTTTCTTGAATATTTACGACCCATCCGCACTGTCCTGCTTAAATCCACTACACACTGTGCATCCATAAAGGAGGAAGATTGTACCTGTCTACTCTTTATAGTGCAGATGACGGTGAGTTGTCTCCTTACTGAAAACTAATTCTTCCTAAACTCTGCACCAGTTCTACTCAAACCACCCAGAGGCAGCACCCCAAACTGATGCTGCTCTTGATGAAACTGCATTTCAAGGCAGGAAAACCATTCAGAGATTTGGATGCTCTCCCATGACATCCAGTGAGTAAACCAACCTTCAGCCCACCCACCATGCCCCCTTCTCATGGATGGTGGTGTCCAAAACACGAATCATAAAAGGATTCAGATGAACACAAATCCCACCCCTAAAATCAAGCAGTGACTCTAGGGAGCAGCCCCAACTGCTCCCTAACTTTCCATACACAAAATTTATGGAGTAAGCAACCTGTGAAGTTACCAGCAGCAAATACAAAGGTCTGGGGAATGAGCTTGCTCAGTGCTGGGTGGGGCCAGGGTCTGTAAAGAAGGTCCAAGCCACATACCCAAGCTGCTCAGGGATAACCATTTCTGGAATGATTATTCATTTATGCCACTGATTCCTGATCCACACCAGCATAAGTGAAAGGGAGGCAGGCTCAGCACCAAGCGTGGTTTCAAACTGATGACCCAGAGGTGAAGGGCCCCTTCTCCCGTTACTAATCCCCTCAGCAACACAAGCCTCCTGAAAATGATGCTTTGGTTTTATTGCCACAGGGGTCATTTATAAAATCATAAAAGCCAGGTTAAGAAACCAACCCAGCAGCAGCAAGGCCAAGCATGTAGAGAGAGAGCTGAACAGACATTGAACGGGACAAGTTCAGCCCTCCCATGGCATCCTGAGTAATTCAGCTGATTAAACATGAGAAGTTCTGATTCATGGAGAGGAGGAGGAAATGCATAAACAACTTACCAAAAGCTAATTTCTTTATTATTGCAACCAGAAACGACCAATGACGGTGTATTTTGTATGACTGCACATTACATGTGGAAAAACCCAAAAATCAGCATTGCAATATCCAACAATTCAAAATAAAATAGAATAAAAAAATCAAACCCAAGAACTTTCTTGACTGGTAATTAACAGGGACGGAATATAAATGAGATGGCATTGAACAAAGCAGGTAACAGTGCACTTTTAATAAACCAATTTCATCCATATCTCCACTGATTTGCAATTTAACAGTTCTATCAGCAAAGCCTCATTTCCCTAACTAGACTGGTACTTTTAAAAACATGACTAATTCACTCTCATTAATATCAATTTGGATGCATTTAAAAAATAACTCTTAATATCTGCACAACAGGCTAAAGGACAGTATTTCTCCAACATATGATGTTCTCACTGCATTGGTTTAAAATACAGATATCCCCAAATTAACCAATGCAATCTAAAATTTATTAGAAAACAAAAGGCATAAATTTTTTTTAAGATTTATTCTTATTTAGCTTTGAGACCCATTGCACTATAATATCAAACACTTTTATTTCAGTTTCTCTGCACCTTCCCCTCGCATTTTCCACGGGGAATGTGACTGGGATTCAGTTTACTGGTCTTTTCAAGGGGATGCACAAAGATAAGAATACACCTGCATCTCTTCTACCTAAATAGGATGCTTTTGGCAAACTCATTAACCACTTGTTTAAAAAAACAAAAAACAAAAAACAAAAAAAAAAGGAGGAAAAGGGAAAAAAAGTCCATTCCAGCTACAGATTAACATGCTGTAGCTGCCACCAGAAGTGCAGAGCCCCCTGGCCTAAGCTCCCAATTCAGAAGGCATTTAAGCACATGTATAACCAAGTGTGGGAACAGGCTCCTTGAAGGCAATAGGATTACTCACTTCTTAAGAAGTTACCACATGTTTAAGTATCTGAATCGAGGCCTAATTACGGTGCTGGCCACCTCCTCGTGCACGCACAGCTGGGGCAGAGCTCACCAATCCCTCACAGCCATGAGGACAGGCGTTTGTCACACGGGCTTTTAGTAGCTGCTAGGTTTGTACTCTTGGGCAAACGACAACAAAAATCCTCAAGCCCTAAAAAATAATTAAAAAAAATTACTTTATAAATATCAGGTATTTACACGTGTGAAAATCTTTTAATGGGAAGTGTTTTTACACACTGATGAAATGTACAAGCAATGAAAAGGAACGTTGACAAAGACTTAAAAAAAAAAAACAAACCAAAAATCAAAGTATAAAATATATTACAGGTCCACCAAAAGAAATTCACACAGAAGAAAAAAATTGACACAATAGAAACTTTCTTTTTAAAAATAGAAGATATATCACAAAAGCTTGAACATGTTTATTTTATGTTAGTACTAAAAATCAAGGAAAAAAGCTTCATATATTCTCATCACAAAAATATTTACCAGCCACTTTTTATTTCCACATTATGATTATCTGGCTCAGCAAGAGTCAAGGCTGAACTGTATCCAGACTACAGAAATCATTCCAGAAGGTTGTCTCAGTTTACAACTTACTGCAATTTACATTTTCTCCTCCTCTCAGCACCTTACTGCAAAGGTTCAAGAGGGATTAATAAGAAATCGAGAAAGAAGAGGACAGATATCTGTATTTACAACATTCATCCGTGTTGCTGCCGAGCCACAGGAGCGGGAGCGGTCCCAGGAACCACCGAAGTCTTCACAGCGCTCTGTGCAAATTCCCCTTGGCAGAGGAAAGAAATGGCATCAGAATGTACCAAAATCCAATGCCCCGGGCTCGGACGGTCTGTGAAACCCAACAGCTCCTGACCAAGGGCATCTCCTCGCCCCTGATTCACTGCAGAGACACAACCCTGGCAGCCGCGGGGGGACGCGGGCAGGGTGGATCCCTCCTGCAGCCGAGTCGGGGCGGGAGGTGCCGCGGTGACCGCACGACTTCAGTCCCCTGCCAAGCCTTCAGTGCGCCCTGTGCTTCCTCTTCTTGTGTTTTTTATCCTTCCTTTTGTTGGCACACTTGGAGCAGAACCACTGCATCTCTTCTGGGGGTGCAGCCGTAAGCCCAACACAAGGCCTGTGAAGGACAGGAAAATATCACATCATCTCAGTGGATTAACATTGTTTTTGTTTCTTACCCTAAAAAATGCAACTTTCCAGTGGGAGACTAGATCTGGCCCTTGAATTAATATTGCAATTATCATTATCTTAATGAATATAATGATCGAAACCTAAAAAACTTAAAAAACAATAATCAAAGCCTATTCAAAGCCTTGCTTTGAAACAAAAGAGAAATATCAAAAGGATACTCAGATAAAAAATGTTATTTTAGTAGAAAATATGAGTGCACTTTCAGGTGTAACAGACTAGACTTAAAATAATTTCAAATGCTTCTTTAATACAGCTGCAAAACCCCTTATTTTATGTAGCTTTTAAAAAAAATTTCCTAAAAAGTGATTAATTTCCCCTAACCTTTTTATAAGAGCTGACATTTATATTACTGTTCATACAATGCTTCATAATTTGAACTGTCTATCTGTATACACTGTACTCATAATCCTGTAGTTCTCACAAAATTACCAGAATCAGCAATATTTCCCAGCAGTTTCAAAAACAACCGTTATCACCAATGCCCATTAATTAAAAAGTAACTCTCCTTCACAGCTTAAAATCTTCCTTTTCAAATTTCAGAGCAACAGAGATAAAAATATCTTCCAGATTATTAAATTGGACACAGTAAAGCTATTTAACTATTCCCAACGTCACGAACTATTAGGAAAAAAAAAGGTTTTTTAATAATATAGCCCCAATCTGCCAGGCACTGGCAGAGCAGGATGGATGAGAGGAACTTACCAGTGATACCAATCATCACAGTCATCACAACCTATCATTGGACTGCCATCATCTGGCTTGTTACAGCCAGGACAGATCCAGATCTGGTTACCCCACTCGTCTCGGATCTGGTGCAAAGAAAAGCAAAGTTAGCTGGTTTTCAGGGCTAAGCAGGCAGGAAAATTGACATTAAAAAAAAAAAAAAACAAAAAAAAAAAGGTTTCTTGCTTATCTGGCTAAGCCATTCAGCAGCCCCTGTTGTTATGTGTGAATTCTCTGATCATGAGAGCTCAGTGTTACGTCTTAATTGATTTTCCTACACTGCTCATGATGACAAAATCATGTATTTTCCTGCATTGTCCCATAAACCAGTAAAGCCAGTTACACCACCCGACCTAAGCATGGGCATTCACACACAGAGCCAGGGCTTAAGGACACAATTCCCTCTCTGTCTATACTTTTAAAATTCGACCCTGCTAATGGCAAGCAGGAGCCACGGCAGCCTCCTGCGTAAGATAACAGTTCTTATGTGCATGTAAAATATACAGCGCTGTGTGTATATATTGCTGCATTACTTATTAGCCAAAGTCTTCAACTCCAAGGAGCTGATAAGATCAGGATATAAAAAAGTTGTTACTGAGTAACTTTCCATTCCCCTTATGACATTTATGTCGCAGTACAATTTACTAAAGGGTAAATGAAACAAGAAAGGCAGATCATTTACAGTACTGGGCAGCTGCTCACTGGGTTCATCATATGCATTTTTTTAATGTTTATATCCTGCTTGACCCATTGTTTGTATTTTTAGATTTCCAGTGGTTCTCGAACAGCTCTTTGCTAAAAACATACACGCAAAATGTCACAGAATCTACCTAAAGGAGTGCAATTAACAATACAAAATGTCTGGGGCATTACCCTGACTCCATCACTCCTTTATGAAGATTTGCACATTATCGCTGAATCTCAAAAACAGAAACTGTTTTGTTCTCAGCTTTTGTGCATTTACACGTATCTCAGGCAATAACTTTTTGCTATCTGTACAGCTTACAAAAATGATATTAAAAAGTAGCAGATAAAAAGCCCAAAATGTTCTTAGTAAAAAAAAAAAGCCACTGCATGGTGGTCTGTACATCTTACACCACTTCCTGAAAAATCAATAGGAATGTACCAGAGCTGCAACCAACACATCACTCTTTCCTGATTCCTCTTAAAGCCCTGAATGCTTTTGTGGTTTAAAACTCAAAAATACAAGTCCCAGGAATACTAACCAGGGAACAATCCCCTTCCCAACAGAGATACGGAGTAGGCACCGTCATAAAATTAACTCAATTACCAAGCTGATAGATTGCAATAATCATTTGTATCTACCATCTAATCTCACATCTGCAAAGTAATTTTAAGTTGCTGGAGAAGCATCTGCTCCCCAGGTGAAGTGTCTGGGCTCAGAGTGAAGAGGTCCAGAGGCATTTAGGTGGGATAACCCTGCTGGAGAGTGAGGGGATGCTGTGCCATGGTGCTGCAGAGAAGGGATGCTGTGGGATGTTAGGCTGAGGGCTACAAAACCTGCCTGGACACCTGGCTGCACCCCCATCATCCCCCAGCACAGGCACCCCATTTCTGGTGCTGTCTGTTTTGGGCCTTGCCAGGTGTAGGCAGCACTGACAGATGTTGCCCTATCAGAAAACAGACACCCTAACTTTTCCAAACTTAGTTTTTCAGGTATATTTTACCCCCCCTGCAGAATGCCTGCCTCAGGCTCTCAGGGGCTGGAGGGGGCAGGGTGGTCTATAATTACAGAAACCTCTGCCTGTTTGTTAAACAAGAACTTGGGCTGCTGAATAAGGATATTAAAAATATTGCATAACTTCTCATTCCTTAATGAGCCAAGGGTCATGCAAGGAGGGACAGAGTGGGATTGCTGACTGCTGTGCTAGTACAAACCACTGAGAACTAATGAGCAGAGCACATGGACTGAGATGCTATCCAACAGGGAGATGTGTATCCTTTCTTTTTTGAACTATAAAATCACTCTCCTCTCCTCCCCTGCAGAAGGGAGTTGTGCACCTCTGTCACACTGGCTCCACTCTTATCTCTAGAACAGCTTTCCCATGTGATCTGAGAAAAATCATTCTGTCTCCTAGACTTCCTTCATACGAGAGGCTAATAGTTATTAATCATTCTCTTCTTCCCCAACCTCTCTCTGAGTATTTTGACTTATAAACCTGTCACATCAGGTGTCTCTGCATGTGCACATAGTTGGGTCCTAATGCAGCAAAGCCCTGGTTTCAACTATAATGTTGTAAAACATCACTTCTCACAAGGGCCTGGAGTGATAGGACAAAAGGGAATGGTCTTAAGTTGAAGAGAAGTAGGTTTAGATTGTATATTACGAAAAAAATATTTACAATAAGGGTGGTGAGGCACTGTACAGGTTGTCCAGAGAGGTGGTGGACTCCTGTCCCTGGAACTGTTCAGGACCAGGTTGGATGGGACTCTGAATAACCTGATCCAGTGGAAGGTGTCCCTGCCTGTGGTAGGGGGGTTGGATCGAGATGGTCTTTAAGGCTCCTTCCAATCCAAACCATTCTGTGATGATCTATGGTTTTGTGAAAAGAAAAAATAACCTGGAGCCTCCATATCCTCTGAATTCTTCATTAAGGTGCTAAGAGTGTTACTACTGGAAGTATTCTAGGTAAAGTACTAGGTTTATCTTTCTAAAACTAACGTAATCTCTAAATTATTTCTTTTCATAATTACAGAAGAAAATGGGATGTAGTGGAGCATTTAGGAAGTGCTTCTCTCTTAAAGGGAGCTACTGTAATAATAACAATGACAATAGTAAGAATGACAGTGGGTTTACTGTCACTGTGAGGCTGTCCTGCACCCTAAGGATATGCAGAGCCTGTGTGACATTGTCCAGTGCTGTAACTAACTCAGGAGTGAAATGTAGCAGCTGCTTAAATAGAGACCAGTAACATGATACAGCAGTTTCAGTCCAGCAGGGAAGCACCTTTCTATTAGAAATGCAGGGTAAATTTATATTAGAAATTAATACTAAAACAGGAATCATAAAACTTAAAAAAAAAAAAAAAATCATGCATATGTTGCAATTCAAGCACGGCAAACTCTGTAATAAAAGTAAGCTTTAGGTGTTTTAAATGGTGAGATTTTTAAACTGCAGCTAAACAAGGTGTCACCAATCAAGCTGGAATTTAGCCAGGACAGGGAAGATAACAACACTACTACCCTTGTGCTGCTTTTCAAGGATCAGGAATGCTCAGGACTTCATTTCACACAGCATCTAAAGCAGAAATTTTCAGCAGCACAGCAAGCCTTGTCCTACTCAGACATATATCCACGTTCTTTTAGGGAATGCAGTTCCTACACCATGTTACACAAGAGACTTTTCCAAAAGAATGAAGAATGCTGCCAGACAGAGGCCAAGTTCAGAGCAAGTGTCAAACACACAAATCAAGTGTAGACTAATGAACAATCTACAGACTTCTGAGATGCACAAACATCTGCAATTTCTCTATGTCGAGGAAACCAGGAAAGAGATTAGTGCACCCTACACATTTCAAATGAGGGCTAAGTCAAGTTCTTGATGTTGTATGAGGGTTTTGTACTTTACCTGACAGACAGCAAAATCTATGGCGAGTCTGACATTTGAGGTTTCAATTCAGCACTTTTGAAAGCACCTATAAAAAACCTCCACCTCCAAAAATAAGTTGTCTAGCTGTTAGCAGAAAATATCATATGGGATATAGATGGACTTGTTAGAAGGAACTGAAATTTGGAATGGGAACGAATGAAAAATTCAGTCCAAGCTGTAGTGTTTCAATTAAGTTATTAACCCCTCAAAACACATGTGTGGAAACAAGGGGTGGATAAAAAGCAGTTTCACAGATAGCAACATCAGGAATCCAGGAACCATCAGTCTGAGAGGATGAGCTACCCAGGAGCTCACCAATTCCAGAGAGGAATGCCCCTGGTGCTGGGACAGAGCACGGCATGTGTTACCTACCACGTAAGTACTGACGGTCTCGGTCACCACGCTCCGAACGGGAGCTTTGGAGCCTCCAGCTGCTGACACAGCTGGAGAGGGTGGTGGGATCAGGACTGGTGAGATGGTGGCCTGTGGAGGAGGAGGAGCTGGAGCCGGAGGAGGGGTGACGTGAACGGGAGCTGGCACCGGTGATGGCACAGGCGGAGGTGTTTTAGGCCGCACCGCGGGAGTGGAAGGTTTGCCCTCTGGAGCTGACACCACTTTGCTGATGACTCTGTAGGACCAACATTGACAATTGTTAGAGCTGATGGGAGAGAAAGCAAAGACCGATCACTGATTACAGAGAGAGAAAATACAGAGCAGCTAATTCACATCACCCTGGAGTCACCCAAGAGGCTGTTTCAACCCCACTGCTGCCATTGCTGCACCCATCCATTCACAGGATAAAGCACAGAGCCATTACAAAGTGAATGCCAGGACAGGCTGAGCCAGTCTGTACCTCACTGTCGTATAAATATTCTCTGTGGCTTCGCTAAACCTTGTTTCGTTAAGTTTTATTGCATTAGCTCAATTTGTGGGAAATATTAGAAAGGAAAGTTAATCAGCTGTGAACAGCACTGATTTTAATCTTCAAACTGAGAGACAATATCATCCTGTTAAGATCCTACATTAGGGGGTTCTGCAAATATTTGCTAGTTTGGTATTTCTTTCCCCAAATGTTTATGAAATCAGCAGTGGATCTAGTCAGGACAAATAAATGACGCACACTATACACTCAGCAGTTAAAATATTGCTACTTACTGGAGTAGCTGAAGTAGACAGGATGTAGCTCTAGTAAATACACTGTATAGAATAATCTTGCCCAAGAAGGGGGATACATAGAAGACCTAACATTTATTAATGACTGTTGATACACAGTGCTATTGATGTGCATGCAATTTCACAGACAAGCCAGAAAAAGCCCTTACTATAAGGCTCTAGGTTAGAAACATAAAGAGAAGGAAAAAGAAGTTTTAAAAAAAACAGAACAAAAAAATCCCCCCAAAAAACCCAATACCTCAAACAAAACATAGGTCTATCTTTTTTACCACATTTTGGTAAATCATTTAACTAATTTACTTATATTTGAATGGTAACAGTGGGAGTGCAATTAATTTGTGACAGGACTGTTCAAAGAGGGTGATTTAAAGAAAGGTTAGACATTCCAGGGACAAAGATCACTTAAGAAAGTAAAAAATGCAGACATTGGTAGAGAAACCCTTACGAAAATCAAATTGCAATGACTCCTGAGAACCAGGAATGTCCAGCTCCACTGTCAACGGGAATTCTAAGTTCACCTTTAAAGTTTATTGCAACTCTGATACTCCAAAGGCAGTATCACTAGGATTAGAGACATTGTCTGAATTTCAAGTAAATAAAATTCCAAGCCATCATTTGAGAAATGAAATTGGAATTATACAGTATGTAATACCTTGCTGTGATAATGGTGTTTTTTCTCACAAGACTTGCACCACAAAATCAGAACAATAGCAAGTTATAGTAAAGCACACTTAGTAAAAGGAAACAAGAGCAAGGAGTTTGGTACTCCTGCCTAACCCCCAGCTGCAGTCTCACTTCTATGAGCAAACAGGAGAAGAAAATCAGAGTGGAATCTAAAGGGTTCTAAAGGGATAGATGATTCCTCCATCAGCAACACTGAAGACATTCACACTACATATGTCCCAGTGATTGCTAATGTGGGGCTCAGGCTCTGTATATGTGTCACTAAGGTGCTAGACTGTGAGTCAAAGAGCAGGAGTCTCAAGTTATGTTGTCTATGACTTGCAGAAGGAAGGAAGTTCTACTATCAGGCCATCGTGGGAACAACCTACACATCAAAACCAGCCTCTTTCCCCTGTTAGTGGGGAACATCCAAAACCCCACTGTTATCCCCCACCAAGAAAGTTTTCTGTTTGGCTTATGATGTGTTTCTGGTTCAGTGAAAGTCCCAGTGGGTGGCTCCTGGGGCTCCTGCCAGACTGGCTATGCCCAACTCAGATGCTTCTTGTGTCTTCCCCATTCCACAGGCAGTGCTGGCTCCCAACGCTGAATGCCTAAGACCTTGGTTGGTGCCAATACTCCCATGATTTGTAAAGTTATCCTCGTGACTGAAGAGCCACCTCTCAGTAAACAAACTGTTAGTTATAATAAAAGTGAGGATAGGGGCAGTCAGCAAAATATTGGCACAGCAGAAGTCATTTGGATGGTTTCAAACATCATTGCCCCTTCTTTCCCTGCCACCCTGTCCTACCTCCTGCAATAAACAAAGTCCTGCTAGGAGTTCTTCAGGGAGTCAACCCTCCCCAAGTCTAGACTAAGAAATCTATTAGCTAATAGGGCTTTAAACACAACTCTGCACACAGTGTAAACAGTTCGAGAGAAGTATTAGCTAATACAATTTGAATAAAAGTGACCATGCCCAGCTAACATATGAAATTAAATTACAGAGTTTCTTGGTCCAAAGCCAGGTTCTCCTCCTGCGCAGGGTCTTCGAAGCCACTCTGCTAATAACTGCAGAAGCTGCAAGGAACACATGTGAAATCTTCCAAAACTACAAATATTCATTAGCGAGCAACACACGCTCATCGACTGGCTGGCATGCCTGACGTGTACAATTAGGACATGTTCAGTATATAGGGCAGCTTGTTTATCTTGATTTTAGAGCTCAGTTATCAAAACAGGAGATCGGCATTTCGGAGCACGCTTGGGCCTACCACTCCCTTGGGCTAATGAAGTTCAGAGACTTTAGACTCCAGAGTGGAGAAATGAATGGTTTTGTGCTACACCATTAGAGGTGATGGAGTAATCTCAGCGAGGGTGGTTTAGCCTGTCCTGAAGAAGGGGCTGCACACATGGCAATATGGAGGTGGGGAGAAATCAAAGGGAAATAGCAGTCCCACGACTAATAATTACTGTTACTTCAGACTTGGAGAGAAACCTGATATCAAAACACTATGTAAATGATGGCAAGATTTATAAGCTCTGTTTTATAGACAGGAAAATTGAGGCACAGAGCACACTGCAAGTAGGCGGCTCTCACTGCAGCAGAGCTTCAGTCCACCTGGTACCTGAGTCCTGCTGGGATTTAAACTCTTCCTTGGGACATCACCACACATATATTGTTACCTTATTTCCCAAATGTGTTTTCATCTGTCCAAAATCATCACTTAGTCTGCAAGTACAATATTATATAAAACAAATTTTTGCCTCCTTCTCCACACCAATCCAAGAACTCTAAAACTGAGGCTGAATGAGTATTTTTTTAAGAAATCAACCACCACCAAAACAATCACAGTCCTGAGACAAGAACTCCATTTCTCTGCAGACTGCTTGCCCAGCAATGTAGCACAATCAGATTCTACACTGAAAGATAAAAGGTCAATTAAAAGTTGTTTTTGAATCAAAACAGTTCCTCCAGAATAAAGGGGTGTGAGAAAACCTTTGGAATAGATGTGGTAATAAGAGCCTCCACAAATTGTGACTACAGGTTACCACTCCCTTTGAAAAAAAACAGAATTAATGTAAATACTGTGTATTTGGTTGTGTCCAATCTAAATTCACTTTAGATTTCTTTCTAAATGCCAGCAGGAGCTGTCCTGCTCACAGAACCTCAGTGTATTTATCACTGAACACGTATTGATTTGTCACAGAGTGCCCGGAAGTAAGCAAGAAAACATATCTAAAAGTAATAAAAAGGGGAAAAACCTAAGGGATATGAAATTTAAAGTGGAAGGACAGAAGGACAGAGAAATCCTCAAATACTATGATTACCAATTATTTTTCCATGCTGTTTTTTAATAACCCCTTTGCTGAAAGAGCAGAGCATAAAGCTTCCTGACAAAGGTAATTTTAAGTTATTTTTCTTCCTCAGAATCTGTTCCAGTGCAAACAGCATTTCAACCCAATATGAAAACTTAATGAGATCATCCATTGCCATTTCTGCTCAACTACACCAAGGCTGTGCTGGGCCAAGACATTAGTGTGTAATACCTGAATTTCAGCTGAGTTGTTAGATCTCATGGAATCAAAGAACGGTTGTGTTGGAAGGGACCTCAAAGATCTTCCAGTCCCAACCCCTCTGCCATGGGCAGGGACATCTTCCTCTAGACCAGGTTTTTCAGAGCACATCAAGACTGATCTTGAACACTTCCAGGGATAGGGAGTCCACCACCTCCCTGGGCAACCTGTGCCAGTGTCTCACCACCCTTACAGTAAAGAGTCAATGCTTATCTACTGCTTTAAAACTGTGTCAAACACTGCTCCAAGGGAAGGAAAAAAATAAAACTTCAGTTAAGTTTTTCTGTTTCTCAGTAGGGTAGACTGAATGAAAACCCTTTTTAATCATCACCCCAGGGCAATCACCTTGTTCACAGCTGTAGCTCCAAACCCAAATAGGATGAACACCAAGTGTCAGCTTGCAGGCAAAGTGCAAATTCTACCAAGATTTAAAGTGTTGCAACAGGTCAGTTGGTTTCTAATCAGCTCTAAGTGGCAGAAGCTGTAACATGCTACATCTGGAGCAAAATGAAGCTCCAAGGTGTGAAATGGTTTCCTATCTTTGGAAGTAATTTATTTGATTTCATTCTGATCCTTACGGCTGAAAGCCCCATTGACTGCTTCACCTGAACACAGGGGAAAGACGTGCACCAAAAGGAAATGGCTTTTCAAAAACAGGATATGGGCCACAGGACAGAATGATTGCTATGGGCAATGAGCTCCAAAAAAATGCTGTATCAATACTTTGAAAGGTCTAGTAAAAAAATCACAGTAATCTTTGTTTCTCAGAGGCAGAGCTCCCAAGAAGCTGTTTCTCTGCCCAGAGGAAAAAAGTAACATTTGAGAAGTCCTAATTCTTTTCCAAACTCATGACCCATTATTAAGCAAGGAGAAGGAGCTAAATGGGTCTCTATGTGTAGGAAAATGACACTATCAACTGCACTGACATAACTGAAACTGGTGCAATTCACTTGGATTATCAATCATCATATTATCTATTAGCTTTGACATTCTCTTATTGACAGAAATTCCTGGATGCTAGAAAGTGATGTAGCTATTTTGTTACTGAAAAATCTCACACCTGGAACTTGAGATTGTTGTACCAGAAAAAACCTAAACCCTCCAAGGTCTGTGGCTGAGAGTGTCAAAAACACCTACGGAAATCAGGAAATTTCCATATGGTTTGGATTCTTCAAAGATAAGAGGTGATTCTGAAAATTTTATTCCAGCCCTGGAGGAGAATCAGTGTGATTTAAGCTCTGATATATAGGCTAATTCCCATATTACTTTTAGAAAGAAAATTTATTTGCTGTTTCATGCCCTGCTGTATATTTTATTCTGTACAAACAAGTCATATTGGCAAAGAAGCTCCACAAGCACACACTGTAACCAACTTGAGAGTTTGTAGAGTGCCAGAAGGCACCAAACCTCCAATGGAACCCCAAGCAATTTTGCAAGTGAAAATACTTCAGCACTTTAACCACCTGTCGTGTGGAATTCTTCTCTATCAAGGAAACTGAACTTCGAGCATTTATTCCAAGATAACATCCACTTTTTTAGGTGCCTGCCACTTCCACATAAAGAGTGTTGACCTTCAGTGGTGCACATGGAGATCAGAGCTCATTCTCCATTTCAATGGAGCTGGGGAAGGGTCTGGAGCACCAGGAGCAGCTGAGGGAGCTGGGGGGGCTCAGCCTGGAGAAAAGGCGGCTCAGGGGAGGACCTTATCACTTTCTAGAACTCCCTGACAGGAAGTGCAGTCAGGTGGGGGAAGGTCTTTTCTGCCAAATAACAAGTGAAAGCACAAGAGGAAACAGCCTCTAGTTGAGCCTGAGGAGGTTCAGATTGGATAATAGGGAAAATGACTTCATGAAAAGGGTTGTGAAGCACTGGAACAGGCTGCTGCCCATGGCACTGGTGGAGTCACCTATTCCTGGAGGGATTTAAAAGACATGTAGCTGTGTCACTTGTGCACACAGCTGAGTGATGAACTTTGCAGTGCTGGGTTAATGGTTGGATTTGATGATCTAAGACATCTTTTACAACCTAAATTATTCTATGATTCTACTATTCTAACACTATGGAAAAGCCCCACAAACATCTGGACATTCAGTCCAGCTGACATTTCCAGCTAACTCCTTTGCTTTATGGACACATGCACTGCTAAAATTGAATTACAGGTTTTCTACTGTTTATCTTCCCATTACTTTAAGTGAAACAGAGTTCTGCCCTTGGCCTTCACCATCTGTATCTGTTACACCCAGAGTATTTCTCCCAACAACCACAAGCACCTTTCTGTCGATGACTCCTAAATCTCCCTCCCATTTTCTCACCATTCTGACTTACACCTCTGGATGGTTCACTGCCAGTCTGACAAAACAAAACTGAGCTGGTAGAGTGGCGTCTTGGTATCTTTCATCTTTTTTTTTTTTTCCCTCTTATCATCAATAACAAACATCTTCAATGTTAAAACCACCTGGCACCAACCCCTTCTGCTGAGTTCTCAAGAGCAAAACCAGAACCTGGTAAAACATGTTTATGTCAGTGAGCTCTGTGCAAATTTTCTCTCCTGTGTTCCCAGCAAACTGCCTTTTATTGTCATATGTATTGGGAAATGTTATGGGATGCATGGTCTAGGAGCTTGCCCATAAACCAGTCCCATATTAACCCTTTTTGGTGGGAACTGGTATAGAACATGAATTATATTAACTACCAGAATGTTGTACCAATATGGGTTAAGAAAATCTTTAAAGCTGGAATTTTCAGCTTGTTACCAAGCTTGTTCTTGAAAGAAACAAGTAAGACAGATGCTCCTGGACTTGGAGACTCTGTAGAGCTAAAGATCAATTGCTAAGGACAACTTCACTAAATTCAGGTAGGACCACCTGTTCTTTTGTGGCTGTTTCTTTATTGTCTTCTTGTCCACATCCAGCACCCAGGAATTACCACCCAAATTTTTGGGTCTATGGAGTTTCCTCACTTTTGTTTAAAAACCTCAATGAAAGAGTGAATAAAAAGAAGCACCTCTGTCAAAGACAAGAAAAAATCAGTATCTTTCTCTTGCAGTCACCCTCTATGGAAAGTTTATTTTTGAAACAAATACCCATCTACCTTTCTAATCTTTCACACGTTTGATCAGTTTCTGTTGTGCTTCATAAGGGCAGCTGCTCATGGCCATTTACACAAGCAATTCCCTCATGTGTCCAAACCTGCCTGAAGTATTTTTTTTAAAATTGTGGTATATAGTATAATTTTTTTTTTTACTCTTGAGCAATAAGCAGAAAAATCAAAGAATCTCACAGTAAGTTGTTTTGTTTTCTAATGACTCAAGCCTTTTTATGGATTCACTTTTGGAGTCATCACCCAATGTGGCCAGCAGCAAAATGAAAATAATTTGCCACAGACTACTACCTACCATAAACAGGATGAATAATTAGTTGGGGTGACTTCAGTAATTAAAAAAAATAAAAGGAAGAAGAAACTTAAGGACTACATCTGAAGTTGTAAATTTAATTCATGCTCAAGGAAGAAAAAGCTGTGCTAAATCACCTCTAGAAATATAAACAAAAATGATAATTTACTTGGTTTGGTAAAAGGGATATGGTATTCTTCACTTTTTTTTTTTTTTCCATGTAAAAGCTGCAATCCTGCAGCAAGGGAGAGGCTGGGGAACCTCCACGAAAGTGAAGGAGCTTTTTGCATGGATACAGGACCACACATGGGGATTTTACAGCAGGATTTGGGCCAATATGTTACACTAAAAAAGAACAATTGGGAAAGGGATATGAATCATAGCTGAGACAGTATCTTCATTAAAATACATTCAGCATTTAAAAAGGCACCAAAAATCAGTCCTCCAGCTCTTATAATGTAAAAGACCACAGAACAGAGAAATGTGGGTATGTCAGTAAATACACTCACAAAGATTGATGAAAGCTGTAAAGATCACTGGAATTCCTGCAGCACACCTTGGAGAGGAGCAAGATCATTTTTCATTACTCTGCCTCCTCACTTAGGTGGTCTATTGATCATATCAAAAATGATTTCACCATTACATGCTCTTTTACAGCAGAAGTTGGATTGACACCCAGAGCAGTAGTTCTGTCAATGCACAGTTAACATGGCCTTTCCCTGCTAAAATAATTGGGATACCCATTAGCACAGCAATAAACACAGACTTTTACTGCTTGCGCTCTATTGTTTAATTTTCCCAAACAGTGGTTAGCCCTTCTCCATTTTTCTCCCTGAAGTATCACTTTTTTTTTCCCCTCCTCTTTAATTCCTCAATGAATTCTCCTCTGGAGCTTTCCCTTGAATAAGCAAAGTCTCGCAGGGTAACCAACACCGCCCACAGCTGTGTCCCACAATAGCCCCATGCTGTGCCACTCTGTCTGTCCAAGGGTTTGGTCACGGTGCCTTAACTGCTCCAAACACTGCCCTTATTCATCAAAACGTGCAGAAGGAGGGGCTTCCAGCAGGATTCCTTTACCTGTTTCCCCACCACAAAACAGTGCAATAAATGGAATGGGTCATGAGCTACTTGGCTGGTAATGCAAACCTAAGGCTTGACAAGTCAATAAAAAGCCAATCCTTCCCTCCCCAGCCACACGTCGGGAGCCAAGGCTGGAGGCAAACAATTTGGATATGCCTGTACAGGGAGCTTAATGAACCCCATTATTCAGCTTTTGTGGGCAAACACTATGAAGACAATAATGTAAATTATCAAAGTCTGACGAGCGCAAAAGTTTCTTCACACCCTCTGATTTATCTGTATGAGAACAACCCAGTTAAAAACTGAAGCTCCTGAATATAACCAAAGATGATTCTGTAACAGTCAGGTGCATTCTTGGAAACTGCATAGGGCAGGATTCTAGTTTAACCCAAACTAGCAGCAAAGTCTTGGATATCCAGTTTTCCACAACTCACATAGAGCTTGAACAGGTTTAAAATAACACACATTCATGTTACAGCAGCAACTCAGATCACCAGTGAGTTTTGGGGAGCACCAACACAGTTCTTGCATAATTTCTTTCTTCAATAAGAAATTGTCAATAAGAAACGTACAAATGTATTTGTTAAAACCTTCTTCTTCTCTCCTCCCTTGGTGCCATGACCTTTTAAAGTCTGATTGTGTATGTGTGTGTGCAGTTTTCCCACAAAAATTCAATCTCTGGAGAGTTTGCAACTCAACTCTTTAGTAAATTAAGCTGGTTGTAGATAGAAGATCCATCATTAAGGCATCTCTTTTTTGGTGAGCATGCACTTGGTGGCACCCTGCATGCTACAAGTAAAATTACGTATTTCTGTGGGATTTCAAAAAGTATGAGTGAAGAACTGATTTGCTGCAATTTTGTGTTGCACTTAAAATAACAAATTCTTGAGCAAACAGAACTGAAAGAGAGCAGGGTTAGATTGGATATTGGGAAAAAATTCTTCCCTGTGGGGGTTGTGGAACTTCTTACATGGATAATCAAGAAACTTGGTGTAATAAACTAGGTTCTCCTGTCCTCCCAGTCCCAAAAATATTCTTCTGGGTCACTGATATTTCAAAGAGAGGTCACATCTATGATCACAGGATAATTCCTCCATCTTGACCCTTGGTTTTGAGATCCTCTACACAGGATGTCAGGTGGTTCTGCTCATGGCTTTTATCATGGGGGTATCATGCAGATGAATGAGCCTCCACACATAAATAAGTTTGCTTTAGACTGATATTATCCTACCAAGTAATAAAGATTTTTAGTGGGGCCAATTAAGTATCTGGGTAACAAAATTTTTTTCATCCCTTAATCTTTTTAGAAATTTATCTTACAATCCACAGGTTATTTATTATACATTTTTGTAGGCACATACACATACATATCTAAGCATGTGTGTGATCTGTTTTTGGAGAAAGTCACGTACCTACTCACTTAAAAAATATAGAAGACAAGGGGCAATTTCATTAGAGCAGCAGGTCAGGTTTACCAGTTAAACATTGTTTAAATGCCTGTCTTTCCCTTCCTTCCTGTCTGCTTTCCAGGTTCCCTGCTGATGGCAAAGTTATGATATGGGTCTGGAGCAAAAGTCTGAAATTTCAAGGTAAATTTGGAGACCTGATTTCACAAAAAACATATATCCTGCTTCCAGGACACAGAAACACTGAGACAGCACCGAGTGAGTAGTACTGTGCTTTGTGGTCTGGCATTAGTGTCAACGCCATATGTTTTTTTCTTAAAAGCTGTATTTAAATGTAGAATAAATTTATCAGAAGTATCAAACATTACAGCATGTACTTTTGCAGAAGTTTATGTCAGCTGTAGTAGTAGCTGTAATGTCAACACCTTATCAATAGATATGATTTAAAAAAACTTTTATGTATGAAAAATGATAGTGCTTAGGAAAAATAACAAGACCAAAAAAAGCCATGATGTAATTGAGTAAAAGTATTAAACCCTACTCATCATTTGCAGTTCATTTAAAATTTAAAAGTCTGTGTTTTTTATTTTGCTTGTTTTGTTTTGAAAAAAGATAGCATCTCTAGTTCCTTCCTATACTAACTCAGTTAGCAATCTACCTTGATAACACTGGAATGGAAAAAAAAAAAAAAAAGTGAAAAACCCTTCCAACATATCATTCAAATCATATCTAAAAAGGTGGTCATAAATATTTTAGAACCCAAGCAAACCAATAAGAGCAAGGCCCATTAAGGATAAGATCTTTTACAACAAATTAAATAAAACAATTTATTGAAGCCTGGACTTGAGATAAACTAGATTTACTAGCTGACCTTTTATTCATTTAAAGAACAAAATTAGCTCTAATTGCATTAGAATGGAATCCAGTAAATTTCTTCTAATGTGGCATCCATGCAAGTATTGCTGTAATTGTTTACAACTAAGATGGAAATGCTTTGATAATAATCTACTTTCTTCTTGTTTTACTGTGCAGTTAAAACACTTGCAAAAAAACTCTTAAGTAGGACAGTTTTTCCAATATTGGTTTGTCCATCCTTCAGCAATAATACATTTTCATGTCTATTAACCCAATGTTGTAAATGGCCACTTCTTTTGAGCTGATGTGTGTTGTAAGAACATTGCACTCCAAACAAGCCTGAATGCAGCTATTACTTTAAATCTGAGAGAAATATGTACTGTTACTCACAACCAAACACAAGAGAAAAGACTTCCCTGCTGCTGCCATCACTGCTTTGTACACTGGTCCAAGCAGAGGAGTCAAGAAGTTAAAATTACAAAATCACAGAATGACTTGGGTTAGAAGGGACCTTAAAGATCATCCAGTTCTAATCCCCTGCCACGGGCAGGGACACCTCCCACTATCCCAGGTTGCTCCAAGCCCTGTCCAGCCTGGCCAGGGATGGGACAGCCACAGCCACAGCTTCTCTGGGCACCCTGTGCCAGGGCCTCACCACCCTTGCAGGGAAGAATTTTTTCCTCATATCCCATGTAACCCTGCCCTCTGTCATTTTGAACCACTCCCCACTATCCTGTCACTCCATGTCACTTTGTGGAAAGTCCCTCTGCAGTTTTTTTTGGAGCCCCTCAGGCACTGGAAGGGGCTCTAAGATCTCTCCACGGCCTTCACTTCTCCAGGCTGAAGAGCCCCAACTGCACTGCAGAGGGATTTCGCCTCTCCATTTAGTTTCTACTCATATCAAATTCTAGTAATCCTTAAAAATTTTGCTTGCACCTTTCCATGGAGATTCATGATATCTTCAAACAATCCCATGCCAGTAAACTCCAGAGACAGGCTAATTGAAACACAACATTTTTGTATGATAATTGCCAGGTATTTAGAATATCATTACTGACACAAATGAAACATAAGTTTAACTTTCCCTTACTATAGCACATCAAAAAAGCTTTTCTTTCTGCCTGTTATGAGATCCTCAGATGGGGGCCAAGGTGCCACTAAAGATGCAAAAATGAATTTGAAATAAAAGTGAGTTTTGTAAAAGCACGTGGAACAAGATGTCAGTATCTCAGACCCACTGAGGGCTGGCAGGGATGACAATGATGCACCCACATGACCTGTAGCAAACAGAGGGAGTCAGAAGTCCCCTCTCAAAACATGTGTGGGTATGAGAAACAGTGTGGTGAGATAAGGCTGGAAGATAACTGGTGCTAGAATATGTCATCAGAACTTTAATTCAGAAGTTCTGCCTTGAAAATATGAGTTAATTTCTCCCATATAAACACTCTACAGTCCTTGAAAAAGCAGAATTTTAAAGTATCCATGGCTCCTCAAGGAGGAAAATGGATTTGTGGGCTTTCAAGGGACAGTATGTCCAGCCATGCACATTCAAATCATGTTCAGCAGGACAGACAAGTATTCTGAGAAAGCTGGAACTTTGTAAAGCAACCTGAGGCACAGAAATTTTAGATCACACTCAAATACTTTGAAAGGAAGAAAGCAAAAATGGTTAATAATTGGGGTGCAGGTGTCCCTTAGAAACCAGGGAATGACTGAAGTCCCTTAGCAGCTTCAAACCAGTAAAAGTCAT
Source organism: Poecile atricapillus (assembly GCF_030490865.1). Classification (NCBI taxonomy): domain Eukaryota; kingdom Metazoa; phylum Chordata; class Aves; order Passeriformes; family Paridae; genus Poecile; species Poecile atricapillus. Next base: position 4,284,302 of record NC_081289.1, on the reverse strand, counting down.
GGTTACTACTGGGGAGAAAAAGGAATCAGAGAAAAAGAAAATAATCATCAAAATCCCATTTAATTTCTAGAGCAGAAAAATTAGTGATTAGGGGGTTTAGTTCCTAATGGCTCCAATAAGAGAAACAATTGCATTAGCAGTATTTAATGCAAGGAATGGAAATAAAAGATCTGTGTGGTGCTCATATTTACCACTGGACATGAAAGTGTGCTTTGTGCCATGAAATCAACACAAAAAACCTGATTAAAAGAAACCCTCACATACAACACAGGACCAGCCTAAGAAGCCTGGTGACGCATTGTTTCCCCAGCCTCTCCAGCCTCCTGTTTATGCTGGATGATCTCAGGATAGGGATCACCCTATTTATGCTCATCCAGTACAAAGTAACTATTATTTGTACAACAGCACCCAATAATTAGGGAGCTAATGAACCAGCACTTGAAATGCGTTAGGTACACTCATGAATAATCATCAACAGTTACAATAAAACAGATGTGTATAAAGGAATTCCAACTGTTATGTTTTAAAGCATAAAACAACTGTTAGCTGGGGAGTGTTGTGAAACTTAGCTGTAGGTTACACTCAGGATAAGCATCCATTACAGAAACCACACTAAATGTCACTGGAGGCATTGTGCCAGCCTAGATGGAGTCCTGTAATCCATGCCCTAGAAAGACATGGAATGGGACACACAGTAGGATGGATGGAAGGTGATGGGTATCACTTGGAGAATCCACTTTGCTGTATAAATGTAATTTACCACTAATTTTTAAGCTTTTCCCACTGAAAAGAAGAGCTCCCACAAGTGCCAGAGGATGGACTGAGGTGAGCATACACCTTACAGATGGATTTATTTGTACTTACATCTTGTCTTGGCCTGCGCCCACTCTTAAAGTCAGCCGAGGAATAACCGGTGATGGAGCTGGAACAACTGGTTCCACCTTTATCTGTACAGGGGAACACAATCATCAATCAAAGACTGCAAGCAGATTCTCAGAATACATTAATTACATGAAAGGACTGATGGAGTTAACCAGAGTATATCAACTTAATGAGACTAATCACTATTCTCTCACACTTCATCCCATGGCATGGATGGGTCTCAGTCTGCAGGGAGTGCCAGCCATAGCAATTCAAAAATACAAACTTTAAGCTGAAAACATCAACTTGAAATTTTGCTGTATTTGTACCTCCTGATACAATTTGTTTGCAAATCTTCCTAACTAAGTACTTTTCTAGAGACACAAAACTTCACAGTTTGTTTCTAAACAATGACATGAAATGCTTTGATCTTAGTACTCAAACTTGTCAGACACCCATTGGTGTTTGCACATTTTTCTGATATTTAAATTCAGTTATTTCCCAGGTTCATCACAAAAATGTACCATGACTCTCTTGAATCAAAAAGAGAGACAAAGGAAGCAAATAAACTCCAAGCTGAATTTGCCAACAATGAATACTTTACGAAAGTTCTTATCCACACTGGCATAACAGCCACTGCATTTTACTGCAATTAGGCTGAGGTTTTTAATGACTATTTTTCAAGTGGCCTGGGATTCCAATCTCTGTATCTGGTGGAGTTTAGACCACTTGAATATGTCCTTGAACTTATGGAACCAGTATATGCCAAAATTACCAGCTCCCATTGAGCTACTGGTTTGCAACACCTGTACAGAATGAGCACAGATGCTACAGCTGACACTGTAATGATTCTCCAGGCATTCATTACTCAACTTAGATCCATATATGAAAAGTGTATATACATTATATGTGTGTGTATATATATGAAGAGAGAGATGGAGACTGATCTCATTTTGAGTATGTGTGTCACCATATTTAATAAAACAACCACTTGGCTGAATCTGTTCCAGGAACTCAAAAGACAAAACTAATATGCATACACTAAATGGAAATCTGATCAAATCTCCAGTTTCATAAAGCTTTCACAGAAAAAGGGAGAGCAAACAATCAATGCAAAGCACAGAAAGCAGTGTGAGAAACAGCAGGCCAGAGTGGGAGGGCTCAAGTGGGACTTATTTTGAGAAAGGTAATAACAAAATTTTCTGCCAAGCATTTTGGCAAAAGAATTGGAGCTGCTCTCTAGGAGATGTCTAGGCCAGAGAGAGGAGAGCAGCCTGAGTGGTGCTCCTGCTCTGACAGAGTGAACTGTACTTTGCAATACAGCTCTCCATGGATATGGATTAACTGATTTCACAGGCCTCTCTCCACTCTTTGTTTATGTAGAAACATTTTTTGTTACGTCATTCCCCTGGAGTGTTGCAAGAGATTTTTTCCTCTGAAGCTTCTAATGCCTGCAACAATTTCACTGCCATCTTCCACAGATGAGTCTTTTCTCTGTTTCCCCAGCATCTTAACCTGTAACATCACCTACTGCTTACAGACTGAAACTGAACCCTGGGTACTGGAGGCTCAGGACTATGGCTTTGCACAGGCTATTTTGCCTCTTCTTCTGCAGGTTCTCCTTCTTCTTTAGTGCCTGTTTTGAATACAGAATGTCTCAGGACAGGCACAGCTGCTGCAGCTTCCAGCACACAGCACAGAGAGATGCTCATGTCATTCATAAAGGTCCTTGGTTCTATTCTAAACAATGTGGGCTCACAGGGCAGAAGAAAAGAACATAAACCACTTTATGCTCAGATACCCACACCACAATCTGCTGGGAGAAGAAAACAGGCCTCCACCACAATGCTAAATCTTACCCTTTGATACAAGAGGAGAGGAAGCATCTTTCTACAACGTGGGTTTGTGTGTAGGGTTTACATCATTAGACCAGGGAGAAAACTAAGGAGCATTCACAGTTACATCTTGCAGAGCTTGGTCTTCCTCTACACTGATGATAGGATTTTTATAGAGGAGCAAGGGCAGTTTACTTTGGGACAGCTCTGGCGAGCCCTGCCCTGACGCAAGGATGTCTCCATTTCTCATGAAGCAGTTCCTCAACTACTTTAGTTTCCAGCTCAGCTTATTAAGGTTAGCTGAAACTGGGTCAGCAGCTGCTCCCTGAGCTGCTCAGTCACTCCTACAGCATGCCTGGTAATCTCTGGAGTAAAGTGGGGTGTAACTTCTCTATGTGTTTGCTTTTCATTTGGTGGAGCATGCAAGGCAGTGCCCCAGAGCTCCTTTTCTGGCTCCAAGGACAGCACCCAACACCACTGCAGGGCACAGAGCTGCAGGCAAGCCCTGAGACAAAGCTCCTCCTTCTTGGTGCCACCACCAAACACCCCCAGCATGAAGCCTTTTAGCTTCTGTTTTCTGCCATTTTATACAGTGTTCTGTTTGCTGCTCTGTACCTTTCAGCTGCCTAGGGCAAAATTCCAGGAAAAACTTGATAAAAAGCCTCAATCACCCAACAGGATGGGGTGTGCACTTAGGTAGTAACTATAACAAGGCTCAAAAATGGGAACATTACAGCTGAGTCTGTCTTTTGTTTAACTACAGCAATATTGGAAATGGGACTCTGATATTTTCTCCTGGCCATCAGGAGATGAAACTGCAGCGAGCCCACGAACTCATCTCCCAGGTTGTGCTTACACCTCCAAGGCAGACGAGCTGTGGCAGATTAAACATCCAAACTGTAACTTGATCATTTGCTCTTGCAGCACAACTGCTGGCTAAATAAGTCATTGTGTGATCTAAAAGCTAAATTAAGGAAACATGTACTTTTAGGGGTTAAAACGAAAGAGCAGCATTCTGGAGTAATACTGGGAATTGGGGCCAGCAGAAGAGCATTTACAGTGGATTACTAAGCTTCCCAAATCACCAAAGAGGTAAAGTCCAGCAATATAAGACTCCTTTGTAGCTAACTAAAAATACATTGTCAGTGGATTTGTCCAGTTTTATGTATAAGCAATACTTCTTTCACCTGAACTAATACTAGTAGTCATATAAGCCCCTTATTGCCATGTGCTGCATTTTTTTTGCTAATCTTCAAGGATTTAGCTTCTTTGCCACATACCTCAGGGCACCAACTGATAAAGCTCTAACTCTCCATTTTTCCAGGACACCAGCAGTGCGGCCTTGCAAAAAATGAAAATCGCTCAAGAGATTTAAAGGGGAAATTTATTTTTAAAATCCTGACTTGCAGCAAAGAGGTGGATTTAAAAAAAGCTTATCTCTCAAGAATCAGTTTAAATTTTAATTCTATCTGGGGACTCTTTCATGCATTCTAGCTTTAAAGTTTATCTTTTGACAGGGACTTTTTGCCAAGGTAATGGGCAGCTTTGTCAATTTAATTTGTCCAAGTTTTTATTAGTGTTGAACTCCTTTTCCTAATATATATATATATATCTGGTGAGTCTATACTGAAGCTTTACCAGTTTGTATTTGTTTATGTGTCTGTTTATCACTCTAAAACAAACTTGGCAGAGACAACTGCAGAAGAAATGCAAAACTGAACATATGCAATGAGGCAAAACAACTGCCTCTATTTTACACACACCCATATTTAATTTAAAAAATAAATCTCAGCAGAAATTCTCAACTAAATACTGCCAAAACAGCTCAGGCACAAGGGGCAGAGAGATAAAATGGGGAATCTGTGAAAGTGTTGCTGCAGTCTAAGAGGCGACATGAAATTATCATGGACAACTGGGCCACCACCCCATCCATCACCAACTCATCCACAGAAGACAAACTTTAGTTCCCCACATCACCCAGATTCTGCATGGACCGTCTGTAAACTTTAAAAATATAGCACAATTTTGAAATCAGCACTTTGTTGCAAGTCCAGCAGGTAATATAAGTGTGGCAAGAAAAGGAGAGTGAGGAATATCCCAAATCCGAGCGTGTACAAACTGAGTATTACACTCAAAGAAGGATGTAAAGAGCATCTTGGTAAAACTGGAACTCACACAGTGCTTCCTAAGGCTAAGGACAGAGATTTAGGAACTCTTGTATCCAAGGTTATCACATAGGAAGACAATCTCTTTCTTTCCTTCTTTCTTTTCAATATTAACAATTTAATGCGTATTATAAGGTGAAGTGACAAAAAAATTAGAGCAAATCCTGAATTAGGGTAGCTGCTTCTAATGGGATTTCAAATCTGATAACATGCAAATATGCTGGTTTCATTTCTTAAATATTAAATATATTCTCGAGATTAGGTGATATTGGAAAGAAGAAATTATCTTTGGCTGATGTAAATCAGTAAGAGTTACAGGAATGCAAGGAACTCAAACCCCTTGAAAATTAGCTCTCCCCTTCAGTCTCTAAAGCATAAGACTCAAAACGAAAGGTGACATTTGAACACTTAGACCATAATTGGAAAATAATTTTCTTACTTCAAACAAATTGATGCAGGGGGGCAGATTTGCTAAGAGAAGACTCAGCAGCTCTTTTGAGCATGTGAGATAATACTTATTTGAAGGCAGACTGCTTCTCTTTTCTGTCCACCTGGGAATTTCCAGGCTTCTACAAACTTTGAAACAGCAGACTTTTAGAAACAAAATGTAAAGTTTATATGAAAGGCATAATAATAATAATAATAATAATAATAATGCTGCCCTTCTAGTGGAAACCTACTTGCTGCATCACAACACTGCATCCCTTTGCTGTGTGTGTTGCTGTTGAGTCTGAGCTGCAGCTTTTCCAAGTGAAAAGTGAGTTGAGAAAAGCCAGGACAATCTCACATTTCAAATTCACAGAACTAGATTTCCACTGTTTCGTTTTCCAAAGAGGTGGACAATCTCTGAAGCTCTTGGTGGACACCTTCCTTGGAGCTGTTATTATTAAGAAACACCAAACCTGTAACCACACTTCTCCTCAAAGCTCCTGGACAATGCTCAGCAGCAAACATAGGAATCCATGTGGATTTTTCAAGCAAGTGTGCCATCTCAACTCATCCAACCAGCTTACCTTTTCATGTTTGTGTTTTTCCTTTTCTTTCTCCTTCTTTTCTCTTTCTTTCCTCTCCTTTTCCTTCTCCTTCTTTTCCTTTTCTTTGTCCTTCTCCCTTTCTTTCTTTTTCTTCTTCTCTTTTTTGTCCTTCTTCTTCTCTTTTGGTTTCTCTTTGTCCTCAAATAGTTTCTCAGGTAGCATAGGAGACAAGGAAGGTAACATGCTGGGAAGCCTCATGGCACATGGTGTGCTGAACAAGGGCATAGACATTTCTTTGGGAGGTAACACAAGAGGCGCTGATGGCACCTTTATCTTATCTTCCTTACTCTTATCTTTGAGTTTCTCTTTGTCTTTTTTATCCTTGTCCTTTTTGCCTTTCTCTTTCTCTTTCTTTTTATCTTTATGTTTTTCTCTCTCTTTTTTGGTATTGCCATCTTTCAACTTTACTTTTGTGTCAGCATCCTCAAAGTCCTTTAGTTTGAATTTATACGGATCAGGATCATCCTCTTTGAGTAGTTCCTTCCACTGAAACTTTGCTTCCTTGTTTCCTTCCTTGTCTTTATCTTTCTCCTTGTTCTTTTCCTTCTCCTTATTTTTCTCCTTGTTCTTCTCTTTATCTTTTTCTTTTTGTTTTTCTTTCTTCTTCATTTTAGTTTTCAGCTCTTTTTTCAATTTCTTTTTCACTTCTGTCGATGAAGCCAATTTGGTTTTCTCCTCATAGACTTTGAGAAGAGGCTCTGGAGTTGGAGGTGAAGCAGAAGGAGAGGAGAAATAAGTGAAGTTGGTAGGTGGATTAGAAGGTGTCCCCATGTTTGCCTTCCGAATGACCTCATCAATGGAGTCATCCATTGTCCATGAAATGTCTGAACTTGAAGTCCCACCTGAGGCAGGTATTGGAGTTCCTCCTGCCTTATTTGCATTATTGGCAGGAACAGAAGGCTTAGGAGTTGTAGACTCAGATATAGAAAGTCTTTTAGGACTGGTAAAAATTTCCCCTTCTGATTCGGACCCGGAGGAAAACTCGAAGGGATCCGGTTCCCGTTCTGCACACGCACGAGCAATCACAGCATCGATCGAATCATCAATAGTCTTGTCCATGACCGGGACTTTCTTCACCTGGTTGTCCATATTTGGCTTAGGGGCAGGCTCAGGTGGTGTCTGTCCCTGTTTCACTTGAATATTTTCCTTTCCTATCTTCTCACTCAATGCAGCCAGAGGGGTTTTACTTGGTGTTTCAGGCTTCACGGGTGGTTGCGGAACATGAGCAGGAACCTTTGGACTTTTGGGACTTTTTGGGCTCTTGGCGCGACCTGGTGACTTTTTCTCTTTGGATCCAGTTTTTGGTGAACGAATGGGACTCCCAGCTACCACTGGTGAGGGTGTAGTTTTCGGTGATTTTGTCTTTTGTCCTGGAGAACTTGTTTTGGACTTTGTTTTGGGTACAAACGGCTTTGCCTCTGAAGTTTTGGGGGTCGGCACTTGGGATTTTGCAATGGGAGCCAACATAGGTGGTTCTGGCGAAGGGGGGGCTAAGTCTGTACTGTCCTGAACATGAACTGGAGAAAGCATTGGTGGTACTTTTTGTGTATTTATTGAGCTAAGAGGCTCACGTGGTTCCACAGTTCCATCCAAGGGGTCCCCTTTGGAAACAGACAGTTTTGGCCTTTTCACAGGTGGGAATTCCTCAGCATCAGGACTTTCTAATGGTCTCTTGCTTAAGTAGTTCTCATCATTAATTGTCTCATCCTCTTCCATATCTCCTTCTTCTTCCAGTGGGACCTGCATGGCCTCTGCAGATGTACCTCCATCGGTAGGAACCTGCTCCTCTTCCTCTTCTGTAACAAAAAACATTTAGAAAAACATTAGGATAACTGAAACAAACAAGCACCAGAGCAAATATTCATGTGCAGCTCAGTCCAGAAGAGACAACTGGACACATAAGAGCTTCTTACTGGTCTGTGTGGAAGGAACAGGTGGCACCTCCTGTCTCACATCAGCCCCTGCTGGAACTGGGGGTGCCCTCACTGTGGTAACACTGAACCCATGAGCAAAGGAGAGGAGGGTAGAGCTCACCAATGGCAGAGCTTTCAGAGCAGGTCCAAAGTGTCAGTTCTACCCAAAATCACCCTACTTCTACCACCTAACTTCTTCATTCATTTTTAAATGAAGGGAAAGAGGTTGAGGTGAAACATTTTTTGGTGTAATACAGTGTCAAGCAAAGTGTCCAAGTAAAATTAATCAGAACTGTCTTTCTTGCCTATATATCACACAATTTTGACTACAGATTAACTACTAGGAAAACATCTTCTTAAACCTAGTTTATTCTTCCTGAAGTAGCACAGTCTGAAGGTTAAAGAAGAGAACTAAGCCCCATTCAACCTGCCAGGTTCTGTGTCTGATACCATCTTAAGAGCTGCTGCAGGTGGACATTATCTGTTATGACTATATGGGAATGCCCCAGCATCGTGTGTGTGTGTTGGTTCAGATTAGGAACATGCCTTTGAAATGCATTTCCCCATCATCTCCCTTACTGTTGTTTTGTTTGCATCATGGGACAATCCTGAAGTGCATATACCGGTATGATACGCATACGCTGCATTCCTGCAGCAGTGAAACCAGAATGAAGGAGAAATCCACCTAAAACACTCCAGAGCAAGTGGGCATTCAAAAACCAAAAGCCAGCTTCTGAAAGCAAGATAAACCTGAAATCTACACAGTGTAGGCATCAGACATCAACTATTCCGAACCACTGTGGATACCACTTGTGTGATTGCGCTGTTTTTTTGTTTAATAACATTTATTTTTTTTCCCTACATAAACCACCATCTTCACACCCACATGTGACACTATGGTGCAGAGAAAGGAGAAAATTCACTTGAGATCTCCGAAGAAATCCACAGTAGATTTAAAAAGAGAACCTCTGATCTCCACAACCACAGCCAAGCACTTTATCCTCTTGGATACACTTCCTCACTTTCAAAATGGAATTATCTGAGCAGGAAAAAGGATTCCTAGTCCTGAATAAGAATGTCTACACAGGCATTAATGTGACACATTTGTATTTGCAGTAATTACATCATTACACTTCTGCTGGTTAACATTCCTACCCAGACAACCTCATTTCACTTTACCCCAAGTTTCTGTTTACCCACCTGCAAAACCTCAAGACATTTTGTCTAGTAGGGTTTCTGAGGAAAGATATCCTGTGCCTCAAGATTCTCACATGAAATATGTAGTAAAAAACATTTATGAGGACAGTGGTTAAAACCCAATTTCTTAATGAGCAAGTGGATTTAATGAAGAAAGCACCAAGAAACTTGAAACATTCCACTAAACGCTATTTACAACTCAGTAAGACAGCATTTTTCTGAAATATCTATTTTCAAGGAGTTTATTTTCAGGTTTTCTGCGCTGGTGTTTCTCTACTGTAATGTGTCAATGCTCTGATTTAGGAGAGTTGAGTCAAGAGCCCTGGGCTGCAGCACAAATCTTGCCAGCATCACAAATTAAGTAAAATGAGCTAGCAAGTCTGGCTTTCACCAGGGCCCAGAGGATTTACAGCAGCCAGCCCAGAGAGGAGACTTTGCCTGAGGATAAAGTCTTAGCCTTCCGTGAAAAACAGAAATGTTAGGGAGTTAGGTTTTGCCTGGCTGGGCACTGACATTAAATTTTTTAAACTGCAAAGTTAGAGTATAACTGAGAAATCACTGTGGACTGAGCCTGCACCTGCTATGGGGAAAAAAAATCTGCTTCCCCCATCATGGAAGTAATTTCAATCTCTGTTTAAGCTGCTGCAGAAATCAGCTGCCTTCACCCACTCAGAAGGTTTTGGGGATGAAGAATCAGCATTCATCAGATGTCACACAGCACTGGTTGCTACTGAGCAATTCCCTCCCAACCCCATTCCACCTACTTCAGCATTGAGAGTTTGTTTTCATTTAAAAGTAGGAGATAAAATTTAAAACAAACATCATATTTTAAAATTGGGATTTAGAGAAATCTTTTGCCTCAGCCACAAGACAAAAAGTGTAACCGAATTAAAATATTAGGAAAGATAGGGTTTGATGATACAGACTTTAGAGATAGGAACATTAACCATTTTAATGCAAGAAACATGGGGATAAAAAGAGTCAATAAAGTGGAAAATAAACTACTGCAACAGTAAAAAAATTACATTTACTAGAAAAATCAGAATATTTATTTGCTAAAGATTTCTGCCCAATGTCCATTTAAACAGTCCCCTTCTTAAACTGTACCTGAGGGAAGGATGCTGCAATATTTCATATTTTTATAACTCCTTCCCATCCCAAGGTGCTTCTCATGTTTTACCTACTTAGGATTGCAGAATACCAGCAGCTGCTGGATCAAAGGCAAAAAAACAATTTCAGAGGAGCTTTGGAGAACAGGGACCGGAGTTCTGTACAATAAAAAAAGAGCAATGCTTATTTTTTTTTAAATAAGGCCAAGTAAAGTTTGCAGCGGGCCCACGAAGTTTCTGTGATCTTGTGTGGAGGTGCCAGGGAAGGGCAGAAAGGTTAAAGTGCAGTTTGTAGAGGTGAGACAAGAAATCGGGGTGTCTTGGCTCCAGCTTTCATGCACATTCCTGCAAGCCACAAAGACAACTTAGTAAGGAAGCAGAAGCATTACCATCCCTTTTATATGGACTTGGATTCCCAAAACATCTGGAAAAAATTGCCTGGGTCAGTCCTGAACAATCCAGGGACTAAGGAAGTTCATGAGCACTTAACTCCTGACACACATTCACCACTTTTCAGACATGCTCAGATGACAATCTGGAATCCTATCATGGTCAAATGAAATCCAAATTTCTCTTGGAACAAGGCCACAGTCTGATCCTTAGCAAGGACTGGTTTTCTGCCAGGCAGTGCCTTTCAAACCTGAGCCACCACAGCTGTGGCAGAAAACAATGAAGCACTTTTTTTTCTTTTTTTTCTTGTGACAGTGGAGGGAGGTAGTTAATTAGAGAAAGTGAAATTTCTATCTTGAGTTCAAGACCTACGTCTCTTTTTCCTCCCAAAGGATTAACACCAGAGCAAGAACTAAATATGGAAAAACTTCAGCTTTTAAGTGTTTGCTGCCTGACTTGGTGATGAGCATTTACAACCACGCAGCCACTTCCTCACCTTTGTCCATGCCATTTGCCACCTGGCACTTCTGGACACACCATCCTTTGTGCAGGGATTGGTTTTTAACTCTCTTTACTGCCATTTCTCCCTATCTCCGGCCACCTTATTAATGATCCAGCCCGAGTTAGCATCTATAGGTCAAATGGATATCACCTCAGCCATCTGCCCTCATAACTCTCCCCTGTAATGAAAGGAGACTGGAGCTGTTTGGGAGGTTTCTCAAGATAACAGATACATTTTTTTTTGGTCGTTAGAGAAGTCAGTGCTGGATCAATATTAATGCTCACATTACTAAAGCTATAGAGAGCAATTGTTTATTATGTCAGCAGGCCCCCTGTGCAGAGCCTGGGTTACAGGAGGGATGAGTTCAGCCATCGCAGCACTGAATTTGTCCATCACTGAAATAAAACAAGCTGAGAGCTGTCAGCATGCTGACCATGAGAAATCTGGTTGGAAAGGCAGCATTTCTTACCTGAGAAAGAGCTGGCTGTGCCAGGGAAGTGGTGGAATCACTGTTCCTGGAACTGTTCAAAAAACATGTGGATGTGTCACTTGGGGACATGGATATAGTGGGGACTTGCCAGTGCTGGGTTAATGGACTTGATGATCTGAGAGGGCTTTTCCAACCTAAATGATTCAATGGGTAACAATATCACCTGTGTCTATGTCAGAAGGCAAATTCACTTTCATGAAAGGATGATCTGGAAGTTAAGGGAGGAAAGAATCCACTTGTCTATTGACACAGGTCTGCAGGGTCATTTGGGGCAGGTCACTCCACATCCTGCTACCTTCCCATCTGACAATGATGATTCCACCTCACAGAGGTGCTGTAAAAGCTAAACTTGATAAATATAATCAGAATACCAAATGCAAACCATGGGGATCTGTCACCACTTCAAATGCTGGAAAATTTCTTAAGCTCAATAATTCAGGCAAGAAACTGAAACTCCTGCACCTTTTTTAAGGAAAAAACACTAAGGAAGCTCAAACTCTACTTGGTACATCATGTTCCTGTGGCACAGCAGGGACCCCAGATCTCAGGGTTATTGAATATATACCTTCTTAATTTGGCCACAGCTCAGTTCCAGGACAGCAGTAGTCAACACTTCAGTAATTAATTTCCAGGTTTACAAAAACTGAGGGACTATTTGTCCCTGAAACTGACACAAGGGTATAAAGGAACAGAAATTCTGCCTTTTTGCAGAAAAAGAAGTGCAATCACCTGTACCACATTATCATGCTCACCTGGCTGCCTCGTCAGAGGAGGCAGCACAATGGGTGAGATAAAAGTGAAGGCAGGAAAAATAGATGCAAGCCTCATCTGATTGAGTAGAAATGCACTTATGAATGGGCATTCTTCAAACAAGAAAATCTATCACATCAATAAAATTAAAATTGTCATCATCTTAGTCGTCACCACTTTTTACTTGGTAACATCAGTGAGAAAACATAAGCACTGACAGCTAGATGGGTGTCCTAGAGAACATGGCACAGATTGGGACAGACAAAAATCTCTGCTCAGCTCCTGACCCTGCCAAAAACTTACCCTGTCTGTTGTCTGGCATTTAATTTAAGTAAAGTTCCAGTCTCTCTTCTGAAAACTGGATTAACATTTTGCTCTGTCACAGGGTGGTGACAGGATAAAACCGTCTGGGTAAGACATGCAGATTTAAGAATAAATGAATATTTTTTATGTACAAGATGAAGCAGAGTCAGACATGCTGGCCTAAAGCTGGACACCACTTGCTGAAGAAACAGTGACTTGGTTTTAGTAACAGCAGCTCTTACCTCCTATGCTACATCTAATGTATTAATTGCATAAAGCTCTGGGAGGTAACAGTTCCTGTGGAAGCCAACTCTTGTTATTATAATAATGTAAGATTTAGGCATTTGGCATTTGATACTAACTGCAGTATGCCAGATAAACAGGATCAGCTATCAGAGTAAACCCATTACGGATACAATTCTCAAAAAGCAGATGTTTCCATGCAACTCATACATGCCTATTTCAACTATTGAATTTCTTCCATAATAATTTTCTTTTTAAAAAGAACTTGAACATTTTTTTTCCTAAGAGAATGCAAAATGACCAATTAAGATCTATCAGTAGATCACAGAATTCTTTCACACATAGTTCTGTTCAGATCAGCCTCTCCACTCCTTTGCACTGCATGGTACCAAGTACCTGAGAATGGGAGCTGGAAGCATCAGGGCTTTTAAAGAAAATTAGGATTTTGGCAAGGAAGTGATCCGGCAGTGCCTGCACTAAAATCTCCAATCCATCTTTGTTTCCATGAATATCCTCCTTAGGACCACATGGATATCAAGGCTGATGGTTTCATACAGCCAGCTCAGCCTCTCAAATGCAAGGAAGGAAGGGATTGTCCCACCCAACATATGAAACATTTTAGTGAGGAAAAAAAAAATAGAAAAAAAACTTCCTGCAGACTTCCAGAATAATTTTCCTATTGTCTAGTTAAAGCATGAGATGAAGCCAAAGATAAGTTTTTGGAAATTTTAAGTCATTAAGTCAAGAGCTTACATCCCTATCATATCCTAATAAGCAGAAGCTTTTGATTTCTGTTAAAACTGAAGCCTTTTACTTGTGCCATGATATGTTTTATCTCTTTAACTTGTAATAACAATGGCCTTTTCCCAAAACAAACAGAAAGTGTGCTTGTAGTCCATAAAGGAAATTAATGGAAGAGGGACAAAATTCAATCCTGATATCCTACAGGCCAATATCCTGATACCTTAATGCAAAATGAACACACTGAGATACCTGTGACATGTGGGGCTTAGAGCACTGGATTTCATATAGACACTTGTGTATATGTTACATATATACATATATATATATATTTATAATTGTATATATAATTTTTCTGCTGTATGAACACAACTGATCACTGCTGTGACCTGTTTACCAAACCCTGACATTTCCCAGTTGATACCTTCTATGTGAAGAGAGCTGGGAAGAGAGCACCACCAAGGAATTCATCTTCCATGATGATCTCATGTCTCACATTTTTCCATTGACAGTGTCAGCAAGTTCACTGCAGTGCTTTCTCAGTATGTTATCAAATGTAAAACCCACCAATACATAAAAAAAAAAAAAAAAAAAAAAAAAGAAGAAGGAAAAAAAAGAAGTGCTTTCAGGTATGGGAAGTGATTTTGCATGTAAGGAAAATGTGAAAGGTGCTTGAAGTTAAACATCTCTACTTGTTAATCACACTGGAAAATGTTGCCCCAAATGGCTGGGTGGTGCCTTCAGTCCTTACTATTAGCCAGCACTGAAGTTCGAGGTGTTCAGCAGGTCCAAGACTTGGTGTATTAATTTATCAATCACTCCAGAAGCCCTTATTAACCTGTCCAAGAAGCAACAAGAGGTCAACAAAACACCCCTCCATCCCTAATGACATAAGACCTCCAACCATCTGGAAATATGGATGACGGCAATGATATGGTTCTGGAATCAAAAATTTCCAGGTTGATTCAGTTACCTCTCCATCCTCTCCATCTTGGTATGAAATCATTGGAGATGAACTACTGAGCACCAGTATGAGAAGAGAGATTGATAGTTTGCTAGAAACAAACCATAATTCCTAAACCTGTAGTTCTACATTTAAATGGAAACTGTCCCATCCTTTCTTTTGTCCTGGTTCAAGCATTTGTGCAGGAGAATGAGGAACTAATCGAGGCTAAAATAAGAAAGATTATCTGCTAGTTTGGGCTAGAAGTGACCTAATGGGATAACTCAAGTGGAAATATATCTGAGGGTGGAAGAAAAAAGAAAACCAAAGATAAAGTATTTTTATGCCCAGCTGGCAAAGTAAAAAACCCACTTCAAGATAACACAAGCTTAAGGGAGTGGGGAAAAAGAGAGCTGTGAGGAGCATCACTTTGAGCATAAGATCTTGGCTTAGGATATAATGTGAGATTTTGGCTTCCACTGCTGCTTTAGGATATCAGATGCAATGAGAGTAACACCTCTAAGTAGTTACTAGTGGCTGCCCTCATTCTAATATTTTTAAAAATATGGAATTTTATGAAGCCAAATTACACAGGGTTCTTAAAATGACACATCCAGTTCCCTGCTGAAGACAGAATTGGCAGATTGTTATCTGTTACACCCACAATCTCTCTCTGACCTGGCAAAATATTACTCCAGAATTTGTGCTGCTACAGTAAGCAAAAACATGTTTCTGTCTAAATACAACAAGGGAGACTTTATTTTTGCTTTGACTTTTAAGCAGTGGCTCAACATTTTCTGTAGCTCATGCACACACACAAACACACAGCAGTGCTGGGCTAATGGGTCTGGAGAGTACAAACAACCCCAGAAGCATCTTTAGGAAGTGATGGAATGAGAAATGTGTGAGATCCAGCCAGCTCCCTGTCAGCAGGGCAGCCTTGGCTCAGTCACTTTGGTGTTGCTCTGAATTATTTGGGATTGAGTCTCTCCCCTGAACTGTGTAGAGTGTAATGTGAAAACCACTGCAGTTAGATCAAAACATAGAACTAGGGACAGAAAACCTCTTCAACAAAATTTGGCTTAGTCTCCAAGCTTTTTATTTCATTTTTTACTCCTTCTGGGGTGTATGATCCTTAAAAGAAGCCAGAACTTGTCCCAAAGTATGTGGGAAGGAATAGAGGTTTTCTCTTTAAAGGAACATTTTGACTTGTAAAAAATAAAATTATTAGCAAAGACAAGGTAATTAGGCAATGACAATTCATAGAGTACAACCAATCAATAACAGAGTACATTAGCAAGACTGACAGAGGTGTGAAGCTGATACTTTATAAATGGCTCTATACTGACCTGTAAAAATGCAGCGTTTCCCTAACATTCGGCACAATAAAAAAACTAAAATGCTATATAAGCAAGCCAACCTGAAATGACACCTAGTATTATAAATGGCCTAATCTATATGTTAATACTGTTGTATCACATAACTGCAGCAAGACTAAGATAACAATATGACTTTGGGGTTTCTATGGCTACATCCTGGGCTAACGTGCCTGAAAGGGCTTGCTGCTGACACCACACAAGCTTTCTGAGTGCTTCTCTTTGGTTATTTATGATATGATTTATGATAACGACAACATCTCCTATTTTCTCCCCTCGTCAGATACAATAAATTGCCATCGTTAATCACCGTTCTTGCTTCAGCTATGATTACAATAGTATAATAGGGCCTAGCTATGGTAATACTGTGTATTAAGGTGTTTTGTCCCCCCCTTTAAAGAAATATGCATAAGTAGATCTTTGTAGCCAATGTCAGTACCTGTAGTATTTTAATAATCTTCCCAGGAGTATTCCTGGATGAGAATTTCTGTTACAACTGAGATTCAGCACTATTCCTCTTGTAAAGATCAAATTTACCATCTAAAGACTCAAAATCCACATAGTATTATCTGTATCTAATAATTCTCAAATATAATATGAGGGGTTTATACGTATTTTTCTTGAGAAAAGGAAAGCAGACCATCAGTCTTTTCACTTTGCACCTCTGTATCTAATCTTCCTGGCTGAGCTTTCCAAACCAGCTTTTCAAGTATCACAAATCTTAATAAAAACAAAAACATTGAACCTATATAAACATCTGGAAGGATTTTTACAGTGCTTTTCCTTTTCTATACTATGGTCTTGTATAAGAAAATATACTGTTCTACCTTCAATAAAATCCTAGGCTGAAAATCCCTAGGCTTTTACAAATATTTTAGGAAGCAACTATTTGTACCTCCTGGCAAAGGAACAGACTAAGTATTTATTGCACTAGGGTACCTGTATTTCTTCCATATTAATAATTTTTTACCTGGCATTGCAGAATTTTACTCCTTCATGGATTTGTAGCCTGTATGTATATTTGGGTACTTGGATTCGGCAGTGAGAAAATACTGCGATTATTTAATGTCTTATTTTGCAACTGAGCTAAAGAACTCCAGAAACAGAAAGGCATAACTGTCCCATAGATACCACATATTTCTTTCACTATATTACTTCAGATCCCATTCTTTCTTGCAGAAGTTTAAAATTTAACCCCAAAAAGTTTGGGTTTTTTTGTGTAATGCACCTGTGAGAGCAGAAATGTGGTTTAAGGCCCAAGCCTTAACGTTTGAACTGAAGAGTCACACTTCTCATCCTCAAGAGTCCCAGAGACAGCAAGAGGCAGACATGATGGCAAGATGGGCTATTTTAGATTGTACTAACAAGCATATTTGTATTTATATTGCTGCTAAAAATAGCTAGGGTGTCCTTCAGCCCAGAGTGACCCAACTCGTTACTGGTTTTGTGGCAAGGATAGAGGAGATGGGAGGGAAGATCATGGCAATTCTGATCAGTGGTCTCCTATTAAATGATGAGCTCATCTCCAAGTTCACAGGATAAACACAGACACTGCCAGGTGGGGCACAAAATCCACATGGAGAGAGAATTCCTCTGGCACCAAGGTCTGTGATCAGCTACAATGACCTGTGTCTGCCTTTGACTTGCTTTACTCCCTCAAAAGTAGACCTGGGCTATTTTGGGTCCTAATCTCTTATTCACATGAGGGACCTTCTGCAAAAATGCAGAAGGAAGTCTTGGCTCAACTCAGCTTCAAGACCATCATCACTCTGGCTATGGAGGACAAAGATGCAATTCTGCTGTCTTAAAAAAGGCTCTGAGTGTTTAAATCACCTTCAAATAACTTTTTAGTTCAACAACTCATTTGGCCATTAATTGCCTTTCCTCTCCTCCTCCTCTTGTGCATCACTTGCAATTGCAAGGGCATGTTTGAATCCCAATGATAAGCTGCTCAGGGCAAGAACCGTATCTGTGTTTTCCAAAGTGCTTTGGTTACTTCTGGCACTATAAGAAAAACAAACAGAGCATGTATTTAAGAGATTCTTCCACTCATCTTTTTGTCTTCATTGGGTAAGAAAGGGAAATTCAGTATTTTCTCAACAATTCAAAAATATTTTCTAAAAAAGAGAAAGACTGGGATAGGGAGAAGTTTATTTTCAATAGATGAATTCAGAGATATAAAAAAAGCTAGCCAGGTCCTGTACTCTAGATTAAATTGGAAAAGATCTGTCTACCCTGTTAGGTGAAATTCTAATCTCTGGTATTGATCCGTAGTGGCACAACTTAAGAGATGTCACAGAAATTTAATTAAAAATAAATAAATAAAAAGGCTCTGCAATTGGCTGGAAAACTCTCACTAATGTAAATGTAATTACTTCAGAGTGAAAAAAGGGCACATGTTCACCTCCTCCCTTAATAAATGTATACACACCATACCTAAAAGTTTTTACCAAATATTCCAGCTGTTGGGAATGGGTTGAGAGTATTTCTGATGCTGGGAATCCATTTCTTTAATGATATCAGGAGCAAATATGAATGTTTTTGCCATGTAGAGCAAGGAATTTATACTCACAGTTGCTAACTCAGAAACACAAATGCAGTGACAGCTTCCAACTCTGTCTAAATAGCATCCAAAGCCTTCAGGAAGATGTGCTGACCACACTTATCCTGGGACTTCAGTGCTCTGAACTGGCACCGGTGTGTCCAGGTACATCCCCCTCCTCCTTTGCTGGGATGAATTCTGAGCCACAACACGAATCCCATAACAAATACAATCTTCTTGATCTAGCAGAGGAGGAAATCACTGATGATAAGGTTTTAATAAAGCTTGACAAGCCTCAAAATTAAATTTGCTGGGAAGGGTTCACCCCCGAAACAGATACTTTCAGGCGGTCTTCACGAAAGAAGCCACGGAGACTTAAAGAGAGGAAAATGTTTACTTAAAGAGATTTTTTTCTTACAGCTACAAATCCAATTAGTGACTCTCTTTGTCTTCCAGCCTCTCTGCTTTATTCTGTACGGGAGCACATGTGTGTCCAGGCTCTCCCTGTAACCCTGCCCTGCAAAAGGTGCCCATGGGCAGAGAGAAAACTAATCAGGGCAGTGTGATCACCTAGCCAGCAGCGCTTCCCCGGCGACACTCCACAGCCATTTGAAACCAGATCGGGCAGCCCGACGCCACGGAGGGTTCAAAATGCTGCTGTCAGCACCACGGGGAAAAAAGTGCTCTGAGAGCATGGGGTGACTGTGCTGAGCAATAATTCTGTGGGCAGCTTCCCACTCCAGCAAGGAGCCCGATTCAGGAGGCCGTAGGAAAATTTAAACCACATCCAATTTAAAACCTCTGGGTTTTTTCCGGTGACCTTATAATTTTTCAGGGACAACTGCTAAAATCTATTGCTTCTTTCTGTAGGATCTCATGGATCACAGCAACATCTTCAAATAAATCTCACTTTCAAGGGAGCTCAGGGGCTGAAAGCACAGCACAGGAGTCAGTTACATGCTCTCACTGTACAAGAGCTTTTCTGGGAGACAACTGGAAAGATCTTGTGGGCTTTTACAAGGCCACAGCCACAAAACAATCCTGCTCTTCTGAGGTTGCTGCAAGGCTTTGTAGGACAACTAAGCTAAGCAGAAAGCAGTGAAAATAATAATGAAAAAATAAAGGGGAGATTCAGAGACATCAGAGTCCTGCATTTGCAAAAGTAGAGGTGGGCATGGATGTGAAATGACTGTGATACACTTCTCGTGGTGTCACTTGCAAAGGACACACAGTAAGATACTCCTTTACAAGAGTATGTAGTGATAAAACAAGGGGGAAAAACTTCAAACTGACAGAGAGCAGGTTTGGATTAGATATTGGGCAGAAAGTGTTGTGAGGTTGGGGTGGCTCTAGCACAGTTTGTCCAGGGAAGTTGATGCCCCATCCCTGGAAGTGTCCAAGGCCAGGCTGGATGGGGCTTGGAGCAACCTGAGATAGCAGAAGGTGTCCCTGCCCATGGGACAAGGAGTGGTACACAATGAGCTTTAGGGTCCCTTCCAACCCAAATCATTCTCTGATTTTATGACTTTTGTGGAAGCATTAAGCAAGTTTTAGAATATTGCCTCTGTTTAAAAACATTCCAATTCTTTTTTTAAGATAAAAACTCACAGTTCTGACAAGGACCTCAAGGCCCACATTTGTGTATTGCACAAAATTCAGCTCAAAATTCTAAATGCTGCTCTTTAGATTCAACTCCCTCTTTATGCTGCAGCCTTCATTTGGATGCAAGGGCTGCCCCTGTGCTCCCAATGACCTTGGCAAAATTCTTAAAACAAAACAAAAACAAAACAGAAAAAAAACACACTAAAAAACCTTCAGGACCTCAGGCTCTAAAGCTATTTTAGAATTAGCTTTGAATAATTGTCCCACAATAGGAGTTTTCTTGATTAATTGCTTAAGATAAGGCCTCCTTTTCCTTGCTGGCCTCCAGTGACTCCCTCAACTTCCCATAATCACTTTTGTCTCAGTCTCCTGTTCACTGGGAACAGCTAAGAGAAAAATCAGAGATACACCAACTCCATTACCTGAGGATTAGCCAGGAGATAACCCTATGTATTCCATTACTGACCATTATTTGAGTAATTATTCAATCAAGTTTAGGCCATGTGAAAGATGCACTAATTGTTTTGCAGAGCTTGCCCAAGCTGTTTATCTAAGGGATGCAACTTGTGTCCTTTAACAAAACAAAAATGATGTGCTGATTGCAAAGGAAAATGAGAAGTGGCTTTGTATTGAACTCTGTATCCTAATTAGGCTTAACCAGGAGTTAAGGATCTATTTTGATCAAGTTTCCGCACGAGCTGGATTGGTTGCATACTTGATTACAGAAATTCTGCAGGATATTGCTTTTCCATCTGAATTATTTAAAAAATGGTACATGGCCATTATTTTTCTAGCAGTTTATGAGATAAACATCCTGAATATAGGGAAAGCAGGGATAGTGGAGAAACAAACAAGCCAGTAACCAGCAGGCTTAATTTAAACAAGAAACTTGTGCACACATCAGTACTAGATTCAGAGGGCTCGATACTCTGATTTAAACTGAATTAATGCCTTTTAGCTAAGTAATATTTTTCTTGGACACATAGAAGGAATGAAAAAAATCCAACAAAAACAAATTTAGTGAAGGAATTGGCTTCAGTAGGCAGTTTTACGTAACATTAACTTTCCACTCAGACATAAAAAAATATAAAACCCCTTCATTTCAGAGTTGTCAGATTCCCATGTAACCTTCCTGTCTCATGGACCTCAGGCTGGTTCACTACCAGGTGACTCCCTGCTGAGAGGGAACTGCAATTCCCAGGGACACCAGCTGATGATCCACAAAGACCCCAAAGAAGGCACAGACTGAAGACAACTTCTTCATCTTGAGGTACAAAACTTCCCTTACTCGTGAAAAGCTGCAAAAGCATTTGCAGCTGACGCAGTTCATCTGTAATTTTATTTGCTCTGCTGCTTGTTGCCTCTCTTTCTAACCTCCTGTTCCATAAACTCCAGCCTTTACCACCTCTGTCTTCGTGAGTTTTGGAGGGTGGAGGGGAGATTTATCTTCAGGAGTGAGCACAAACTGTTGGTATTCTTGGGATTGAGGCAGAACGAAGCGCGCTCAGCCGTGGCAATGGAGCTCCTTCCAAGCCAGGATTAAAGCCAGCGGTGGGGAAGCTCAAGTTTTAATGGATAAATTGTTGCAGAATACGCTCAGCCAAACATCTCTGATGATGAAGAGGACTCGGAATTGGGTGGGGAGGGGATTATCATCCTGCTGTGCCATGTCATTTTTGAGAACACCTCCCTCTTAATTTAGTTACGTGCCAAACAGTGAGCAGCAGTTTGACCCAAATCCTATTAGCAACAACAATCTGTCATTCCCTCCTCTCCCCAAAATGGAATATGCTCTGGGATGCGTTACAGAGAAATAAATTGAAATGAGGGAGGTTTTCCCCATTAATTTCTCCCACTTCCCATTTCAAGCTGTAAATTCATGGGAGAGGGACCTGAATCAGATTTGTAAAGCAGGGACTTCACCCACACTGCTGCTTCGATAAACCAGGAACACAAAAACACTGAAGTTTTTCTTTCGCACTTTTTTTTTTTTCATTTTGCTCTGATTTTCTCTTTTCTTTCATCCTTGTATTTTTCTCTTTTCTGTGTCTTCATTGCAGGTGGCTCTGCCCATGGCAGGGGGTTGGAACTAAACAATCTTTAAGATACTTTCCAACCCAAACCATTCCAGGGTTCTGTGATTTTACAATTCATTAACTGCTCCTTCCAAAACCCAGAAAATCACAGGTTTTCTGTATTACAGAATTTTTCTGCTTTTTTCCTCTCCCTCACTCTGAGCTTTCCTGAGCTTTCTCTTTGTCTTGCATTTAGCAGGAAGATAAAAACTAGAAGAAGAAAGAACGCATTTGCTTTTTGCGTCACTCAGGATTTTTTCATGAAGGAAACTGATGTCCAAAGGCCAGACTGAAGCAAAAGGTAAAGGACAAAACACTCAAAAAGCCAACGAAACATGGAACTATAACAAACAGTAAGAAGAGGAAGAAGAGGTAAAGAGGAGTTATACTAAATAAACATTTCCAGACCAAAATAAGGAAGATGGGACAAGCAGATATGTTGTGGACACATGCTAAAAGTGGCTGTGGGACAAGCCAGAATGTAAATGGGCAACAATTGTTTGCTGGTTTGTTTTTTTCCATCACATGATGATAAATGCTGCAAGTTTTGGTCCTCAGGATCTTGTTTAGGCGGAATCTCTTCCCTCCTGAGTTTTTCCATCTCACACCTGCCACTGTAGCTATTGGGGCTTCATTTCTTGTGCACATCCAGAAAAATATAAAAAATGCCTTAGCATACTCCTAGATAAAAACTGCTCAGATATGACATAGCTCAGCAATTATTAAAAACTAGAAGACTTATTCAGATCTCTGACTTTAGAGTAAGGCAGAGGATTCTTTTTCCAGCTGGGGTAGGAGATATATTTATTTCTCTTGAATGGCATCTCTCATTCAGCAGAGCTCATTCCTCAATTCACCTTCTAAATCTTTTTCTTTTCGAGCTGGACTTTGATGATCATTATGGGTTCCTTCCAACTCAGAATATTCTATGACACAATGATTATTTTTACACCATATTATTCCCTAATAAAGTGGGAAATGGCAAACCCTTTCCTCTCTCCCCCCCACCAAAAACTGTCACTGTTCCCAGTGGTAATAAAGACAACAGAACTTCAGATAATGCTAGAAATCTCACTCAAATATGGAATATCACTGAAATGTACAAAAAAAGACCTGCCACCCTCTGCAGGCAGCTAAAGAGATTAATAAGGAATTTCAAATCCAGATACAGATCTGAATTTGTTTCAAACTTTAAGTAAGATTCTGGCAGACATCAGATTCTCATTGTATTTTGGAGCTCTGCCCCCTCCTCCACCATTTCTGGGCTAGAGAAATATACCCAAAAGGTTGGTGTGCTCTGTGTACACCCAGGAATTCATGAAGTTCAACTAAAACGACCTCCAGAACCCTGGGATGAAGTAATAAGGAAAATGAAGCATTAGATATTTTAACACGGTAACAATTTGCTTCCTGTTGCCACAATCTGCTACCACAGGATAAATATCCTACAAAAAATTAAGATTTATTAAGATTTCCTGCTTAAATCTGAGATTTTACTTATCTGAACAGAAAGCTGTTTAAAAACCCTGGATGCCTTACAGGGAGAAAGAAATATAACCATAAAAAGCAAAAACAAGGACACTGTCTTAATCCTTTAAATAAAAAGGGTGTGTTGTCAGGACTTGTATCTGTGCCTTCTGCAAATTAAAAAGGGAAAAAAAAAGTCAGTGATGGTCAAAAGCATAAGGAACTGGGAGGAGAAAAGACAAGTTACAATTTTAGTCAGGATACCTGAGAAACTGAAAATATATTATTTCCATTTTCAATACGCTACAGCACCTTGAGAGAATATTACCCTTGACATACACCAGACATGCTGAATGACAGAGTGGCCAAAAATATCATTTATCATAAGCAATATGATTAACAAGCTCTCTGACTGCTCCAGAATAGCAGGTATTTAGGGACACAAGATGTCCAATTCAGAATAAAAGTCTAACTTCATTCTTACTCAGAAGTATGATTTTTGCCAAGCCACTGTTTGGGGAATTTTTTATTACCAGGATCAGATATTTCAGGACAACTTGCTCAGGGCATAGCCACATATTTTTACAGGCTCTTCATCCACAGATGGGAAGGAATATGCACAGACAACCAAAATCACTGAATCATAGATTGGTTTGGGTTGGAAGGGACCTTGAAGATTATCTTGTCAAATCCCTCTGCCATGGGCAGGGACACATTCCACTACACCATGGGTCTCATCTACAGAGGAAAAAACAAGCAGGGCTCAGACATGACAAACTATTGATGTGTGGTCATTGTCACGTAAAATACTGATGGCAGGGATGAAAATTCAAAGTCTAGCATGAGTTTGGAAATAAAATTCTGAACCTACCAGCTCACCTATTTCTTTAGAGAAGGCGTAATCTGACTAATCAGATATTTTGAAAATGGTCTGAAGAGGAAAGATTCCCTATCTTTCACCGCCTGGATTAGGGGAAACGCCTTATTCATCTGCATAATGATCCTGCATCTCTCCTTAGGAGAGGGATGCTCCTCCTGCCACTGAAACTGTTGGTTTCTCCTGGCAGAAAGAGTAGTTTAATTCCTTGTAATGCACTTACAGCTGATTTGGGAATGACCACCACTTTATGGCTGATGCCCATCCAGAAAAGGTATATTTTTTTTATTTCAAAATAAATCACGAAAGGACTGCGAGATTTTAACTTTTGGCTTTTTCACCACATCCTTCTCCTCGTTTCCATCCCCGCTTAGTGCAGATTAGGACAGGGAGAGGGATGAATTATCTCTGGAGAACTATAAAAGATAGAATTGATTTTTGGTAAGAACTCCAAGGAAGTTCTTAATACCTCCTTATCTTGGTGAGTAATACAGCAATGTTCCTCCGCTGAGTGAGCGCCTATCCTCGGAGTTATCCCTGCCTATGTTATCTCTACAGAAAAGCAGCTTTGAAGGACAGAAAATAATACATGTTCCCCATTGGTTGCAAAGGAGTTGTATCAAAACTTGCAATACAGAGTTTAGGTTCTACACCAGGTATTTCCATAACTCAGGGAATTCAACAAGTTCACTGCTGTGATGCCAGCATGAGGCAGAGATAAGATTTTCCCATCTCACATTGTGGAATTTAGTAAGTGGGAAGCACTTCAGAGCACCTACACAAACCTAATGATGTGACATTACCCAAACTCACTGTCTTGCATATTAATATTTTTATTGCAGTTCAAATTTGTGAAGCTTCTTTAAATAAATTTTAAAAATCCAACATATTGAAGTATTTCTTGAAGAAAGGCAGCAAATAGTAGATTTATAAGAGGAAGCAATTTCCTCTAAGACTCATAAGGAGAGAGGGAAAAAACAGTCTTAGTTTTGAATGCACAAACTATTTGCCAGGACAGAGGCTCATGTACTGCTGCTTTTTTCCTGACCACAACAATTTGTCTGAGAAGAGATCCTACCTCCTCTTACAAACTAACTGATCCTGGCTGCAACATTAACAACACAAATATTAGACTGTTCCACTCCTGATAATTTTGGGTACTCCCCTACAACTTCTGAGCTTTTAGGTCAAATGGTTGATTTTATGAGAAAGTGAAGCCTTTGATTTAAAAGTTCCTGTTTCTAAGAGAGATTCATTTAAATGTGCATGGATCTCTGCACGTCACCGCCTCGTGAGTTCGGGGTTATACTTAGGTATAATAATTTCCTTTTAATTTTCAGCCCTTGACAATTAGCAAGGAGAACACATACAGAAAGTGTCTTGCAGCTCCTCTAAAAACAATCCTCTACTGCAGCTGAACAGGCTCTCCTGACAGAAAAAGGAACTTTTTGGTCATCTACCGAAGCCAGTAATTCTGTTCTTCAGACTCCCAGGATTTCTGCTATCTGATGGAATATTTAAGCGGAGACTTCATTCCCCCGGTGGAGCACTGACGGCTCAGCCACTCCACTCCGGTGTTCAATGAGCTCTTGTGTTCTATTACAGAATAAATGTGATTTTGTGCCCAGCTGGAAAATGATACTTCTTCCTAGTGCAGAGATTTGTACACCACTCTAACCCGTCTAAATAGGTCACAGTCACATTTTCACAATACTACCAATATATCCCTTCAGAAAATGCAAAAGCTTGGTGCACCCAGGGCAAAGACTATCTAATGTTGAGTACTGCAGACTCTCTCCTTAGCAAAGAAAAATAAATCAAACTAAAGAACATGTTACATCTCTCTATAAACCCTCTGCTTGACTCAGAGGGTTGGAGGAGCCCTCCCATATCTCTGTCTCATCAGCTTTCCTATTTCAAGCAGATTTGAAGGCCCTGCTCTGCCAGTGACCAGCTCGGCAGTGCTTGACAAGACACAGCTCCATGCCTGACTCCCACCCTCTATCAAATGGGGATTATTGATATTTTCCCCAAGTGCCTTGAGCTCTCTGAGTGTACCAAGAAGCCTTATTTATTCATTTGCCTGCTCCAAATAAAACAAGTTTTGTCAATCCTACCAGCACTGCTCTACATGGTGCAAGTCTCCTAAAAATATGGAGTCTGAGGTCTAGTGAGATGACTTGAGAAAGCAAGAAGTGTGATTTGTTGCTTAATTTCTTCTTCAGCTGCCTCCTGTGCATGCTTTTCTTTTCAGCATGTAGGCTGTTTCACCAGCCAAATGACAGTAGGATATAATGACCTTAAAGGTCTTTTCCAACCTTAGCAACTATATGATTCTATAAAGTAATTAAACACTAGATAATGTGCCCTTCAAAATCACATGTTGTTTTCAGCCACTGTGGTATAACCCTGGAGTAAGCTCAAAAATAGCCAGGAGAGTTAAACCCTGCATGTGGATAGACTGAAACTTCAGTGTCAAAATACATTTGAGGTAAAATGAATCAAAATGTGGAGAAAGGAGATGCTCAGAATTGATTTTTCCAACAAGGCATTTACAGGCACTCCAAACACAATCTCCACTTCAAACATAAAATAGTCATTGTGCTGATTTGTTACACTACAACTTGCTAACGTATTTGATTCCACATTATCTGAAACTCTGAGTTATCCAAGGTCTCATCTTCTTAATGGAAGGGAATGTACAAAAGTAGAGCACTCACTTGAACACACAATATATTATCTATACAAATTGGGACTCATTCAACAGACAAACTTAAAAACCAAATTATGGTTGACTATCAATTTGATACTCTGAAGGAGAAAGCACCACTTAGAGCCTGATGCTTTATAAAGCCTTTTAACAATACATCTTGGCATTATAAAACATCAGATCTTGACCATGTCCTAGAACTTGCTAGAACGCTCCCATGAGAAGAAAATTCTTGCTAGTTGACTGTTGGAGCTGAGATCTTACCAAATATTAAATAAATGCAATGCTGTGGGCTAAGATATCAATATTCAAAAAATGTTTCTTGGCAGAATACCCCACTTCTGTGCCAAAAGCAGATTCCTGCTGAAGCAACAAGCTGGGTATTCCAAAGTAAATCTTGGAAGCAAGAAACTCAGGAACCCTGCCTGAGACACTCATCCAGGAGACAGTGAAATTCAACTTTTATCTTTGCTTCACTACAGCTACCTCTAAACTAAGTCATCTGCAAAATAAATTCAGATCCTTGCCTCAGTTTCCCCACTTTTAGAAGCTGAAGAAGCTACTTGAGAATGGTGAATTCAAAGTCAAACACAGAAACATAACCTGCCAAATACACATACAGAAATGCAAATTGCTTTTCCATTCAAAGTCAGGTGCTAGAGATGTCACCTTTTATTGAGATGTTTCTATGTGCTAATAAATAATATCCTCTACAGCACAGGCAATTTTTGCCTTCAGCACAGATATTTTTGAACTCATACTTTCAGCAGCATTTCATAGGATCTTTAAACTGACCTTAAAGATCAACCAGTTGCAATCCCCCTGCATGGCCATGGACACCTTCCACTAGATCAGACTGCTCAAAGCCCTATCCAGCCTGGCCTTGAACACTTCCAGGGATGATGAGATCCACAACCTCCCTGGGCAACCTGTGCCAGGGCCTGACCACCCTCACATTAAAGAACTTCTTCCTCATATCCCATCTAAAGCTACACTCCTGCAGCTTACGGGCATTCCCCCATGTCCTATCATTCCATGCCCCTGTGAAAAGTCCTCCTCCAGCCTTCTTGCAAGCCCCCTTTATATACACTTCGTAATATTTTTGAAAAAAGCCCAACAAACTGCAATAAATTAAGACTATCCCAACGATTTTCAGCAGAAATATTATTTTTTAATTTGTACTCAGAAAAAAACAACCTTCATTTGCCAACTCCTTTAATTAAAAATTATTAAAAACTCTAACTTGCAACCAGAATTCTGTAACAAAAATAGTAACCCCCACATCTCATTCTGCAGCTTTTCATCAGGGTATGAGCCAGACTTCAGCCGTATAGCACCAGACACACTATGAACAACACAGCACAGTACAGTTCACCAAATAAAAATTCAAGTCCACAGTGCAGTGACAGATACTTGGATGCTACTGGGCAGTTCATGTTATAAACAGAGGCATTTCTCTTGAAAGTTCAATAAGGTTGAAAGCCAAAACAGTGATACGGCATCAGGGATTTATCATCTAATAATAAAAGAGTGTTTGTTCCTCTGCATCTGCTTCGAACAAGTGGAGTCTCATGCTGAAAGAGCAGGTTCAGTAGGCATGCAGCTCTTCAATTGCACTCCTTATTGTATGCTTTATATTAAAGAAAGCAATTTAACTTTTGAGGACAAGAAAATTATCTTGAAACTGAAGTCCTGCCTAAGCTCAAGGCCAAGCTAGTAAAGAACATATGAAATTATTAAAAGGTCTTCAATTATTAAGATAGCTGGGACACTTGCAACAGCTGTAATTCAGGGTGGCTACACATTTTAATTATATCCCCCAGTGTCAGCAGGTTATAGCTTTCTCTCTCTATCATGCTAAAATTTATCAGGCCTGGCCTGTCACAGACTTTAGGGAAAAAAAAGTTTAGGCCACATTGCTCACTCCGGCTCAAATCATGGGAAAGCAGAACAAAAGTTCTGCTGCCCCACTGGTGATGAAGCAGGGATAAAAACACTTGAGCACCCTCTCTTGATGATGCTTTGGAGATTTTTGAAAACTAGGTGTCACTGAATCCATTCACGTTATTCCATAAAGTATAAAATAATGTGAGAATTTAAATGACTGTCAAAGCAATGTGAAACAGAGAGGCACCATCATCCAAGAATTCTAGAATGGTTTGGGTTGGAAGGGACATTCAAGATCATCTCATTCCAAGCCCTGCCATGGGCAGGGACACCTTCCACTGGAGCAGGCTGCTCAGAGCTCCAGCCTGGCCTTGGCTGAAGCTGTGCTGTACCAGGTATACACGTAAATTAATTGGCCCCACTTCCATAAACAAACAAGGTTTCCTACATTAAAAAGTCAAGGTTTTGGGATCTTTGCCTTGCTCCTTATCAAGCATAAGTGAACACAACTGGACTCTGCAGAAATGATCTGGGGCAGCATTTTCCAGACCTCAAATTCCTACTCATGGACTTTGCTACAGTAGTAAACCCCTTCCCCACCCATGCAAGCTTTGATGCAAGGTACAACTCTGGCCATGTACAGAAGAGACAATCTGCTTGTGTGCAGCTAAAATTAATTCTCTCTCTATAGATTTCTTCTAAACATTCAACAAATTTAAAGCAAAACCATCCCAAGACAGTGACAGGGATGTCTGCTAACTCTTGAAAGACTGGAGGAACTTTGACAGTGGATGGGCTCAAATGCTGATCTGCTGGTTATCTATGTCCTGCCAGAACAGGAAAAACCAATCATGGTTCCTTCACATGACATACAATGATTACATTTTTACTGTTCTTCTAAAATGCTCCTCTGGACTGTAAAGTATAATGTTACTGTACATGTAAAGTAAAATATTAGAAGTGAGTAAAATTCAAGGAGACAAAAATCTCATACATGCACAAGTACCCACAAAACTACACCAAGGATCAAAGTAGATATTAGGATATAAATACCAAGCAAAACCAATATATTGTAGTTTTGTAGATCCAGATTTGCCAAGTCAAACTCCAGCAATTCACTGCTCTGAGTGCAGAATTTCATGAACCATAATTTCCTGTTTGCAGAGTTAGGGTAAGTCAAATATTAATGATATGGTGCACTTGAAAAAATAAATTGTGATAGTAACACCATCATGCAATGACATGGGAGGATTCTATGTCCAGCCTCACCTGAACATTTTTGAGTTTAACAAGTGCAACCTCATATGTGTCAATGTTTAAAAGAAGGATGTAACATAACTGAATTTATGATGGCTTTTATTAAAGAGGCATCTTGGAAACCCCAGCTAACAAAAGAACTCCGTTGTGGTAGATGCTGTCCAGACTTAACCTGAAAAGCCCTCAGTCAGAACAGTTTACAAATCAAATATGGAAGACATACCTAAGCTGAAGGACAGGAAATATTACTGTAATAATACTGATTTATGGAGGAACTGACCTACCTAAGGTCACAAAGCAAGTGTGACCCCATGTCCTGTATCCCAGACCATTAACTGCAAACTGTTCTTTGTCTTCCTCCTGAGGTAAGGAGTTGGCACAGCAAGGAAAGCACAGCTCCAACAGTCTGTGCAGGATCTCAAACAACTTTTTAAATGAGGTACATTATCCTTCATGGTGGATTAAAAAGGTTTATTCTCACACAATACTTAAGAACACAACTGTACTGTCCCTTCTACACCATCCATGTGGAATGGAAAGAAATTTAGCATATACCATTGTCCTACCAGCCAACAGCAAAGTCTTTCTACATAATATTCTATTAATTTGCAGGATATACTAGTGTACTAAGTACATTTTTAAAGTATTACATCACATAAGCTGTTAAAACACCCATTTCACAGGTGAACAAACTGATATTAAATGATACAAGAAACCTGTTTGCTGGATCAGCTGAAGGCTTGACACAAATTCAAGGAGCTCTTGAAGTAAGATTCTATTCATAATAATAATCTTGCAAGGTGTGCAGAGAAACCTGTTTAAAATTAATTTAACAGGTTCCACACAAAAGAAAACAGTCACTCCAAAGAGAGCTGTTCCAAGACCTTCAACTTACACTGGCTGAAGCTGATGAAGAACAGCAAAACAGTCATTTCTAGGCTAGTGCAGAAGCAGATGCCACTTCAGTGGCTCTAAACTCTCCTGGGCGCTGAGTTTTTAAATGTTTTAAATACAACATTTGTATTCAAAATACACAATTCAAAGATACTCTAGGTCAGTCCTAGGAATTTAGGTAGAGGTTTAGTTATGGTTTCACTGGGAAGTTCTATATATTTAAGCTGGTAGTGTAAATCATCATTATGGATGGTTAAATCGTAAGTATCACAATGTCCTTTCAGCAGACAGAGTCGGAAAACACCCAGAGCCTAGGAGCTGACAGGTGTCCTTGTTCGCTTATTTTTGTCTCCATCTCCCAGAAAGAAAGCAAAAATCTCCCATTTTGGGTTAGCACAGGATCAATTAAGAACCTGTTTTAGTTGAGTGGAAGCCAAGCTTTTCTCCAGGGCTAGGGGCCTTGCATTCACTGACCAGAGGAATTTCTCCCTTGTGTGACTCTTCAGGAAAGTTTCCTTGTGTGCACACAGGAGCTGGAGAGGCTCAGTCAAACCTTAATTGTTAGGCCACATTTTTCTTTAAAATGATTTTAGGTACCTTTAAACTTTTAATTTAAAGAAGTAAAACCAAATAAAAGGTCAGCTCTTCAAACATGGCCCATGTTAAAACAGGAGCTTTTATAGGGTTACAACTAAGGAAACAAGTGCATTTATAAGGCTGCAAGAGAAAAGCAACTTGAGCTTCTGCTGGAGGTGAAAGGGGTGGGAGGGAAGGGAACATTAAGAAAGTTTCCAGCAGTTTTTGCCTGATCTGCGTATTTTGACTTCTGATTTTTCTGCCTATCAAACAGTCACACACACAGACTCAACAAGTAACTCCCAACAGGGCTTGAAATCTCTGCAGGAAAAAAGTCCTCAAAGTGCAGGCTCCTGTGTTGGAGCAGCTTGACTCAAAGATGCTGAGGGAGGGAGAAGGACAGACCACCAGGGTTAGGAACCCACAGCAATAATGCCTCAGCCTCCAGCTGCAGCTGGTCTGCAAGCCCTGCAGCTCCTAAACCAGGAAAGCACCAGGATATCCTTCCTGTTACCTGGAATAAACCCCATTTCATCCAGGGCTATTACAGAACAAAACAAGGTAAAAAATACAAAAGCAAAATGCATTGTTCCTGTAAAATCCACAAGAAGGAGATTTTTTCCCCCCTTCTGTGCCTGCAGCCTGGCGCCAGGGAACAAAACGCAGGTCCCAAGGACGGATGCTGTCAGAGACGATCCCATTGACGACACACAGCCATGAATGCCTTCTCCTCTTACTGTAAGGAATGAGGGACGGGTGGGTGGTGTTATTGTTTTCCCCCAATTCCATCCTCGAGCCTGTCATCGGGTACAGAAGCAGCTTTTATGCTGCAGTTGTACCGTCCCAGTTCCTGGCTTCTGTCAAGCTTAACAAAACCCAAGTACTAAACACATTTTATGCCTTGGAGTATCAAATGTTCTTTGCTATCAGTGGAAATGGAGCTCTGTTAATTTTCATTATTGCTTCATATGAAAATGTTAGCTCTATTCATATTCCATATTCAAGATGTTTAACCTGGGTTCACTGTATGAAAAGTCAATCATGTGTGCATAAATTCAATATATTTTCCCCATTTACTGCAGTACAATGAATATCTTACAGAGAGTGATGTTTGTGTCCTGATTCAAAAATATTATCTCTTTCTTTTGCCCAATTTATTTTGTATTTATTTGAGGTGAGGCAGGTATACTTGGGTTAAATAAGCTTTATCATAGCTCAGGGTTTATTATGTTTAGCACAAGAAAGAAATGCGGTGTAAGAGAAGGAAATAAAAAATCCATCTTCGAAATCATGCCTGCAAGTGGCAAGAAACACTTTTGCTGATAAACAGGAAATCTTTTATTTCTAAAGTTAACATTCTTAAGTAAAAAAACAAACACTTCAGCTAAATTTGTGGGTTTTAAAACAAACTGTGGCAAACATTAAGGGAACTAAATAGAAACCATCTTTCAAGACGGTAAAACTAGGACAACTGCAAACAGGAGGTATTAAACAAGCCACGACAACCAACACACACAACAGCCAATTTTAACACTGATTAAGCATATCTGTGATCAAAACATGGGAAAAAAAAAACCTTAGAGAAATGCCAATCAAATTATTATGTAATAATATAAAGTCTTCACTATTATTTATATTTCAGGAAGTTGCATATGCTCCAACCAGTGTCCAGTGTGCTCAGTGTACCCTACAACTTCCAAAAAAGATAAATGAGGAGAATCCTTGCTCCAGAAAATGTGGGACACAGTCCATGACTACAGAAAGTGAGGGTAGAAGGGTGAAAGAACAATTGATGCAGCTCACCCTTGCAAAACCAGCCAATATTGGCAGCATTTTGGCAGGGTTCAACTCTACCTCTGCAAAAGTACCAGTTTTGTGCTGCTCATGGGAATCTTTATATTCTTCTCTAAATTAAAATAAAAAAGTAAAAGCAGAAAACTTCAGTCTTTGACTTTCTCCCTCTTCCCCTTTCCTTTCTGCAAGTTTTCTCAGTAATTTAAATGAGAGATCTAAAGGGAGTTTGGCATCTCTGTGCCCTGTGCTGAAAGTGAAAGCTGGATTTCAGACACTTTAATAGCAGAACTGTAAAGTTTCTTTCCAAAACGAAAAGGCAACTTTGATGTATTTTTTTAACCAAAAGAAATCAACTACACACAGAGTCTCCTTTCATCAGTCTCTCTACTCTCTCAAGTTTTTTACCTGTTGGGAAAACAGACTGAGCCCAATTAGCAGATTAACACACAACATGCAGTGACAGCAAGGACTGCCCATATCAGGCACAGGTTTCTTATGGGCAAACATGTTTTTTCTGCACATAAGATTTTTAGAGTTAGTGAAATGTAACGTGCTAGGGGATAATAAGCACTGCTGACTGATGTCCATCAGGCTGCTACCCACCAGTGCACCCACTCTGGGCATGCTGCTGGTACAGCAGTGAGTACTGGGCAGACTGGGACGCTGGGGAGATCACTTAATGCATGAAAAGTGCTTTGAAACTGAAAAGCAAGATGTGCTAAGTATTTATCTTATTTCAGCAGCTGATCAAGCTTATGATAAATGCAATGTATCTAAAAGAAAAGGCACACAGGTAAGGAAAAGGTAGAAATTCAGCTACAATATTTCTACCTGCAAAATACTCCACATGGTGACACACATTTTAACCAACTCCTGTGGTACAGGAGGAATGCAAGCACTCAAACAAGAATAAAACTTTTCTTCAAAATACTGGGGTTGAGACATCAGCTGTGTGTTTCACTTAAGCATGGAGCATTTAAAGGAACTTAATATTCCTGCAAAGAGGCGATCTGGAGGAAGCCCTGCTCTAATTTCTCTCTTCTATTTAGATTCACAAACCGATGCCAAAACGCCGACAACTAAATCAACGCCAATATTGGGCTATCAAATTATTTACCTTTGGTGGGGGGAGATAAAGAGTTTTAACAGAGTGAAAGCAAGGAAGAAAAACTCAACTTCAAAGCAGAAACTAATTATGTGTTTTACTAATTACATTTTAGAAAGATACACAGGGCATTACCAACGAACCCTGCAAAACTGAAAACACAACTGTGTCTCAGGCTGCCTTGGCCTGGAAAAGAGCTCCTGAGAATTACCAAGGGATTCCTGCTTCCCGCAAACACAGCGCCACTAATATTCTCCAGATTTGCTGGCCCTGCTACGAACCATCTCAAGAAAATGTTTACATTAAAGTCGGGTTCAGCGAGGAGGTCAGCTAACTTTAAGGCTTTAAGAAATCAGCAGCCGTCTTGTCTCCTGAGCAGTGCAGGGGGATGGGGAAACTTTTTTTTTTTTTAAAGAAAATCATTAACTTGCTACATGGACAAAACCTCAGTTTTTCAGTCTCTTTTCATTTGCTGTCAGTGATGTGAAAGTTTTGGGGTTTTGTTTGATATTTTTTCCCCTCCATCTTTAGGTGTCCATCAATAAACTGTCAGACGCACGGTGTGATTGTTGGGGCTGACCTGTGCAGGGCCAGCAGTTGAACTCTGTTTCTTGTGGGTCCCTTCCAACTATGATTCTATGATTTCCAAAGTTTCTGTGCACTCCAAAGCTGCTTTTAGCCCAAGCCACACTTCACATTTTAGACCCTTAATGAAAATAACCAGCACTATCACACGCAATTAGCCACAATTTTAATCCAGTTTCTGACTTTTAAACTGCTCGTGTACATCACATAAACAAGATAAGGAATTTATATTGTACGCATTCAGCTTTTATTCTTTAAAAATCACTTTGATGAGTGCTGATTGGCTGTCAGATGATTTTCTATTTCATTCTGTACCACACAAGAATCAATACAATCTGCTTTTATTTGAGCCAGGCTCCTAAGCTTACGCCTTATTTGCATCTCACTACTGATAAATGATAGCAATAAAAGTGTGGCATTCCACAGGAAGAAAGTGAGATTATACTCATCTAATTGTTTAAAGTAGGAGAAACAGTATTCCCACTCGGAAATAAATGCCTTAAAGGCTTCCACTGGTGTATGTACTACAAAGTTCTAACAGCTCTATGCTGAGCGAGAATGGCTGCAAACACAATAAAAAAACAGTTTTCCCTGTTCTTTATTTTTTTATCGCTATGTATATATGTAAACATATCAGAAAAACACTGCCTTGGTTAGAGGCTCTTATAAGTAATCAAAACCCCTCAATGGTGGTTCTATGTAAGAGATTTTGCACTGTTAAATGAAATCAGCTGCGCCTTGGCCAAGAGCATGAAGGCAACTGGTGATATTTGCTTCTCCCACAAAACATGTTTAGCAGATCACGGTTATACAGAGAGTACAAAAATCCCAGAACCAGTTCCTAACAGCACACAAACACAGGGAAGGTAAATACCTGTGCCGTGTTCTGGTTCTGTCTCATTAACTTTAATTTATCTCTGTATTAAATGCAACTACTTTACCAAGTTAAAAAGCACAAACATGCATGTGAGAGCTACAGGGAAAAGGTGAGGTAGAAGCAGACAAATAAAATCCAAATTAGAAATAACTGGTTACAGAAATTATTTGGTTAAGTTAAAAGTCTGAGTTAGCACTGGGATTGGTTGCAGAAAATTTTCTGAAGGGATTTGCTGCTGTCCATTTTTAACTTGGGAAGCCAGCCTTTCTGCAGGGTCTGACTCTTTCGAGCAACTCCTTTTCCTGCTCAGTGAATCCCAAAATGATTTCCAAAGCCTTCACTCATTTTGACACAAAGGATACAGGAGACTGTTTAGACTCCTAATAAGCCCGGAGCCGTTAAAGCTGCACAGTCCTGTTAAACACGGGATGGCGGCAGCCAAGAAAACAATTCCTTGGAGAGGAAAACAGCCAGCATGTGCCCTCATGTAAAAATCACATTCCAGAGGAAAAGAACTTCTTTGGGCTGGAGTGTGACGTGACTTTAAGATGCTGATTGTGCACAGAGGGGCTCCATTTCCCTGGAAAAGGGACGTTTAGTTCACGCACTCAACCTGGTTATCATCACCTGCTGAAGAGCTCAGTGCTTGGCAAGTGCTTGTATTGCTGTCATCTGGCAATTGGTAATAAATGGTCGGGATATATTAACACAGAATCTTCTCTAAGTTAGGTAGGAAGTTTTTGAAATTCTGTGAGAAACATTCATTTTCTTTTTTTTTCCTCTTCTACCAGAAAAAGCTGGACACCCCTTACGAGCTCCTCAGAGGTAAATATAAAAATGTAAAACCACACTCGTGTAAAGTCCAGTTATCTAAAACTATACCGTAACAAGGGAAAGAGCACAACTCAGTAATTAACACATCACCACGTATTTCTTCCAATTCAGCAAATTTACAGCTGAAAACAATTCCACAGAACCCAATTTAATTACATTAAAAATTATGCAACTTATTTTATTAAAAGGGGATTGATTGCTCTACAAAGAATTTAGATCCAACAATGACCTTCTGTGCTACTGTAAAAGGTGTTCAGAACCCAATGAACATACAATAAGGCTCTAAACCAGAAACTAATTAGCTCACACACAAAGTATTAAATCTGTTTCACAAATTATGTAAATCATATAAAAAATGAGGTATAATACCAATGGCAAACTTTATAGTGCCAAAATGGAATAAGCTGTATGTATACCTGCCTTCAAATTAACTAAAGCAATTATACTGTAAAATCATTAGCCCAAGACATAGTTTAAAGTCAAGCTTTAATAACTTAATGCTACATGTATTTTCTAACCACAGAAAAAGCATTACATACATTTACACTTCCCACTAAATTTAAAGGAGGTTATGCTGCATTAAACCAAGCAGGAAAAATAAAGTATTTAAAAAAAAAAAAAAAAAAAAAAAAAGAAAAAAAGAAAGAAAGGGAATGCCAAAAATGTTTACTGCAGAAAATATGCACAAAATCAAACCATCATTTCCTCTGGAGCTTTGTTTCCCCATAAAAACAATATATTATTATGCATTTTGTAACACTAGCATATTTATTCTGTTACCACCAAAAAAAATTTAAATAAATAACTCTTTCAAACGATGAGAAAATAAAGCACCGTATTATATGATACTGGCAATACTTTAAAATGCCAATTATCTGTTCTCATGGTTCTGCATTTCCTATGGCCAAAAAACAATCTTTTACTACTTCACTTCAGAGTAGGTGGAACAGCCGCTCACGGTCCAAGAGTCTCTTTCCACAAGGAGCAGCGTTGCCCCCACAATCCCAAGGGATGGGCTGAAATTTTTCAATTTTTTAGCTGTGGGGAATGCTCAGACCCTTGTGTGGAATCCTAATGGGATTTCCAACCTACTTTTCACCCTTAAGTAACTGCCCTAAGGCTTGATTCATCTATGTAGGAGTGAAAGAACTCCAAATAAGGCATAAATAAACAAGTTTTCTTACTCTGCTCAAAAGTTACATTTGTTATTGCCATTTTCACAGCACTGGGGTGTATAAGAGAAAGTTCTTTGTGCAGGAGGACAGAGTTTAGGCCAAGTGCTGTGATCATCTACCTGCTACTTTTCAAAGGGGTGGCTCTGCTCTTTCTAGGTGTAACTTCCTTAGGTGTGACATTTCAGATGCTTTGGGATTTCCTCAGCATAAAACCAAGATACTGTGTGCATGACATGTCTGCAAATGCCACATAAAAACCACCTGTGTATCTGGTCTCCTGGCCTGACTGAGAATGCATTTTTCTGGGGTGAAATTAAAAGCTGGAGCATAACTGAGATGCTGTGTGTGTGTTAAGAAATAAAGATTATACTTCAGCTTTAACAAATAAAGATTTAAATAATTTCAAATTTGTCCTAGCTGTTCACAGCTAAATGTCACTGTCAACAGTCTGTTGACACTGTCTTTTTTAACTGACCAAAACACTTTTTGCATTTCTAAAATTTATTTTTTTTATCTTCATTTAAATGAAAACAGGGTTTTTTTTTGTATCAGTGCTGTTTGATACACCATGAACTACACACAGTCAAATTTGGTGCTTCATACCCCTTCCAAATAATGTCCTGTCAGAATACACCTAAGCCTAAACACTGATGGAATGAACATGATTTTGCTGTCAGAGAGTAGGAACTGCCGAAGATCTTTCAAAAATCAAGTGAGAAAGGTAAGAATTTTTCCTGTTTCCAGAATGAGTAATTAAAACACAACTTTTTGAATTTGCTACAGAACTTTTAAATACTACAAATCCAATGGGAGAATGATCAGCAGCGAGGTCAAGTGACCAGAGATGTACAAGTATTTCTATGTGTCTGTATATCTGCAATCACTAATCCCATGTAACCAATACACACAGATTCCACATTTACTAGGGGCTGCTATAATATTGTTTTAAAATCACCTTCCTACACACAGTACAAAACTGATGGGCATATGCAGGGAAGAATTACTTGGGATGAAGGAGGGAAAGAGTCACAGAGGGTAGAAACTGGGAAAATCTGGGCCATATCTGCGCTAACCTGTGGTGAAAACCAGTAACATCAAAGCAGCCAAGTGAGAAAGGAGGACTGCAAGGCAGGATTGAGGACTGAATCTTCTAATAAAATGCACCTGACTGGAAAAAGAATTTCCTTGCTTCAGAGTCATATTCCCACAGTGATCACGCTATGATAGAAATTGTCCCCTAAATATCAGCTGCCTCTTGATGTTTGTTGCATGACCACCTCCCTCCCCTCTCCCAGACAGAATGTAACCACTGTGCTAGTTACAGTGGCTGATGCCATGCAAATATTTAATACAGTTTAGGTTTTGTCTTTAAAATGCATTTTTGAAAGCAAAGTCAATCAGTCTCCAGATCTGACTCCGGAACTTATTTGTGGAGAATAATTATTGAAAAGGAGACAGTCAAGGCAAGTCAATTTGTCTGCCTGGGACTCTAAATTAAATGGAAAAAATATTTGCTGCTGTAAACTGCATTTCTAGTTTGTCAAAATAATTCAAAATTAGATTTTCATCATGAAAACAGATGCAACAAAGCCAGGTCCCTGACAGTATTTAATCTGTGCCTTTCTGACTTACTGCCCGAATCCCCACACAGCCAAACGCCACAGCACTTGTGAATCACTTAATCTGCTTCCTTTGAAACCCATCATCAAATGCTCATTTCTGCACAGTTAACGGCAGGGTCTTTGTAACCTGTTTTCTTTTTTAAATGTAAATCCAGTGTCTTGGGAAGGTTGGGTTTTTTTGGTTCAGTGTGTTTGTTTTGGTTTTTTTAAAACAGAAACCTATGAAGTCTTGTTCCATGCTTTTAAACAGTAACATTAAGTATAACATGCTAAAGGGAAAAGATGTCATGGATTTGAAAATTCCTTAGAGTGTCATATTACTTCTTTGACATACCTGTAATATATTTTTAAATATTTTTAAAAGAACAAAATTATATTTCTGATATTTCTATCTGTTGTTTCAGCAGCACTAAATGCCTTTTTATCATCATTGAGAAATTTTTATTTTTAAGGAAAAACAGAGACAGAGAATGAATGAATAAGTCACGAAATATCCTAAAAACAAACAGCAAGAAAAACATCATTTCAACTGCATTACAGCTCCAATTACTACTTACACCCCACTTTCCTGGTTTAGACTGTATCTCGATCAATGATATCCCAGCTGGTTTTAGTTGAAAAAGTTTCCATTTCTATCTCTACTAATGGTGCCACTGATAAAGAGGGCGAAATCCATCGCGTCTGCCGCAGAACTGAAACTCCGTCGAGGGATATATATTCATTAACACATGCAGGAACTGAAACCGTCAGGGAACATATATATTTATGAACCCTTGCCTGTACACATAACATTCCAGCAGTATAGAAATCCAAACGGGGAAGCAGAGTGCAAGAAGCATACCGGTATTAAAAAATATGCCAGGGAAAGGACGGCAGATCTTCCATCTCTAAACACTGAATAAAAGATCAGAGGGAAGCGAAGTTGCATGAGAAACTCTCAGCTTTGCCCTATCACCCTGTACTACCATATTTAATTCCCACTTTTAATTTTATTAAGAGCACACTGTCTGCAGCTACAGATACGCCAGTTAGACCAAAAAAAATAAAATATGCAAGGTTAAGCACCCTCAGAAGTCGCTGCTGTAGCTCAGCTGAACCTTGCATTGCTCCTTCCCCTTGTTTTATTGCTCTTCTGATTTACGCTGACGTGCAGGTTTAAAAATACCCTTAGAAAGGTGGCAGGAGGATATTCTCATTCCCTATTTCTGGAAAACTTTGGCAGAGAATGAAGGCATGGCAAAATCATGGCAGCCTGTTTTAAACAACCAGTTCCCTGTTCTACACGAGCTGAGAGCACAACTGAGCTGATTTCTGCCGTGCCTGGGGACGGAAAGCCCAGCCAGGGACCTGCAGCCCGACCCTGGGAGTCCCAGCATCCCATCCCCATTCCCATCTCATCCATGAGCCCACAGGGAGCTCAGCACAATTCCCCACAGGCTGCACCAGCTGGAAATTAACTACATTGTTGCAGGAAAAAAACCTTTAACTCTAATGAAAACTCATCTGGACTTTGCTCATTTTGCTTCTCCCTCTCTTGTAAGGAGGGTTCTGTTTCCTTGTGTTGGGGAGGGGGCACAGGGGAAGGCTTGAAAACAGTCCATAAACCAAAAAAATATCCCAACACATGCACCAAGGCTGCAAACTTTTTGTTTTCTTACATGTTGCTCCTTCATGCTTAAAACAGAAGAACATAAAGCAAAGCTAAAGCTAAAAGGAGCAAAGCTAAAAGGAGTGACTGTAAAGCACAACTCCTTTGACAGGATCCTTTTCAAATTCACATTCATCTTCCAATGAAAGCCAGTCTGGCATCAAGGATTCAACAAGTTATATCGTAACAGAGTTCTTGTGTGTTTAAAATATGTTTAAAATGTTTAAAATAAACATTTCATCTCTTTGCGTGGAAATGGCATCTCTTTTAATTTACATGTCTGGAAACAAAAGGCCCTGAAAAAGTATACAGAAAAAGCTGGAAAAACCCTATCCTAGTTTGCAAAACCAAACTAAGATATACAAAGGAAATGAACCTGTGATACTATTGCTGTAACACAAACACTCGCTGGCCACCACCACCATTTAATTCACATTAAGTGCTTTTTTTTAATCCTAGGTTCTTCAATTTAGCAATGATGAGCCACATTAAAAACAAAAACTTAAATAATTGCATTTCTGTAGATTGTGCTGTGTTTAAGGCCAAAACCATCTGCAAGACTAAGTAGGAAAAAGCCTTTTTTGTTTTAACTAATGGATTAGTATAAATGTCTGCTGGAAGAACAGGGTAGAGAAGAAAAGAGGGGAGAATCCAAGGTATTTATATAATTTTCTTTAGGCACCCAGTTTAGATATCCAGCATTTTGAGTAATTTTCCTTGAGGTGTCTGCCTGTCTGTTCAATGAATTTATAGGGATCTTTAATACCTATTTGTAACAACTTGCCAAACAATTTCAGTATCTGTGTTCACCAGTGTAAATATTCCCACATGTGTTTAAAGTGGGTCTTGCACCAAACCCCTCAATTTTGATTTGATTTTTTTAATATTTAGACATAAAAGTCAGAGCTTAAATCTGCCTCCATATTAAATTTTAAAAGTTAAAGAGATTATAGCCAAGCAACCCTAAAAAAGCCTGAAAATACACTTTGTAGCAGAAATTGCATTGTTCTGGATTAGTTTTTGAGTACAATTGCAACGTGAACTCTCCTGTACTGGCAGCACATCCCCATCTATTCATTCCGAATGTTTTGTGTTCTGTGCATGGCTCTTCCACAACCAAAACCAGATTTCCAGAGTTTGGTGTACCAAAATCCATACTCATGATACAACCAAAGCACACAATTTAGTTTGTGGACATTTTATGACCTATGGAGTCAAATTAAAAGAGCTACCAAAAATCCAAGCCCCATTTCCTTCCTCTTCTGTCTCTGTATTTCTACTGTACCATGTTAATAATCAATTTTCCCACTGGATTTCCTCCTGTCTAAGGAAGGGACTGATCTCCTGATCAGCTCTTCAGACATAATTTGACTGGGCACCATGAAATTGGAATGGAGGCACAGGCTCCTTCTGAATGTCCTCACACACTGAAACAAACACAGATGGGGAAAATTTTGGTGTGCTCAGCACTCCAAAACCATGCTCCCATTACTCTGGAGGGGAAGATCTGGAGGGCTACATGAAAAGTTATTGCTTGGTGAGGGGGGAAATAGGCATGATGAGCAGCCAGTAAATACATAGTTTAAAATTAGTGAAAAACTGGCTAAAAATATGGAAAAGCCACTTTTTAGATCCAGAAAGAAGAAACTACCCCATGCCATCAAAATGCTCATGGAGAGGAAACTTTGAGGTTAATGATAAGGAAGTGGATTCCAAGTGTTCTTCTTCTGCTCTTCAAATAAAGTCTTGCTGTCTTAAAAATACATTGCAATACAGAGTTCCTCCGCCACAGTGACAGAGCTACATTGCTTTGGCACAAGCCAGAAAACCACAGGGATAATGTAACAAAAAGTACTTCATTTGGTGTTATCCCCAACTTCAAACTTCTGGGAATTGATGGATGCTAGTACTGCTACTGAAAGAAACCCCAAACACACAGACATATACCCCTCACCATTCAGAGTACCATGAAAACCCAATTTTATGGTGTATGTGTAGCTAAGATATTTTTCCTAGGCAGGATGCTGCTCTGACCTGGCTGATGTGGAGAGCAGCCACACACCAGAGCCACTGGAGGGAAATCTGTGGCATTCCATTGCTATAGCAGATGCAAATATCACAGAACATCAACAAAGTTGATTCATCTATTATAACTTGGATTAAAAAAAAAAATAAATTAAAGTCTCTAGGAAAATACCAATTATTGTGCTCTTTAAGGTCAGGTGAGAAGAAAGGAATGAAGTCCATGCAGAGAACCCAGGTGGGGAAGAGAAAGCACAGGAGTCGACCCAGCAATATCATAGCAGTATTTCCAAATGGAAACTGGTTTCTCCTGTCAAAAGCTTTTGCTGTATCAGTGTTTGGCAAAACTCACAGTTTCCTGTTAAAAGCCAATATCATTTCCTCCTGCTTCCCCTCCTCTCTCCCCACATGTTTTTAAACATTTTAGGTTGCTGCTGCAAGTAGGACCAACAAGCACAGCTTTAGAGAGAAGGCAGGAAAGTACTGAAGCAGCTAAAGCTCTCACTAACAACCCTGGAGGCAAAAAAAACCCTGGCATACATATTTTATTTCATTTTCTTCCTCTTCTGGGGTATGGAGAGAGGATAAAACAGCAAGGACCTTTTCTAGCTTTCAATAAACCTCACAAAATAGTGATAGTTTAGCATTTAGTTTCCTTAGGAGTGATGAGAAAAAAACTCTAAGTGGTCTTTGCTATCTCTGCATTTTAAAGCTGGTCAGAAAATGGTTTTATGCAAAACTCTTCCCTATGAGGGGGAAAAAAAAAGTTTTCTGGTCTACCAGAAATAGAGAAATAGGCAGTTTTCTACAGAAAGCAAAAGCTGTTTCAAGGAAAGTATTAATGCAACTGAGAACTTCATTTTCTGTTCAAGAACTGACTAAAATTTTTTAATCAGCTGTTACAACTGTTCAGAATTGGCCATTGTTTACTTCTTCCTGCATTACCAAATCCAACACCTGATGCCCCAAGACTGAGGCTTTCAACTGCCTCTTTGTGTGCACAAGGCACCCAGCAAATCCTGCTGGTGCATTAATTTAAGGAACTAATGAAGTTATGGAATATGGAGATAATGAACTTTTTCAAGTGCTATTTTAATTATTTTTTTTGTCATACAAAACACCTATTTATGTCCTAAACCTCTACCACCTATAACTGTAAACCAAAATATTCAACTGTTAACATTTTGTCTATAAAAGAAGTCAGCAGTCTATAATGAAAAATACACAGAATGGTCACCTTCACAGTAACATTTACAGTCTTCAAATTCTCACTGAAAGCTTCACCCTCTGCAGAAACACCTTCTGAAATGCCAATTCAGAATATTAGTCTCTGTTTTACTGACATGCCACAAGAAACA
The DNA here is from genome assembly GCF_030490865.1 of Poecile atricapillus. NCBI lineage: Eukaryota > Metazoa > Chordata > Aves > Passeriformes > Paridae > Poecile > Poecile atricapillus. Next base: position 4,239,543 of record NC_081289.1, on the reverse strand, counting down.
CCCACAAAGTGTAATCTGATACATTATCACCTCAGAAGCTAAATGTGGTATCAAATTTACTCGGCCAATTTCAATCTGCAGGGAACTGGAACAATACTAGTAGTAGTAGTAGTAGTACTTCATTTGTGGTACAAGTTTCGAGCTTTGTGGTGTATTTAAAGTCCCTTCATACAAGTCAACAGCGCATCCTTTGGAAAGGAGTCAGTGGCAGAGAGAAGGTGGCATTTTGGTGGCTTTGATTCCCAGGATAAGCAAAGAGAAATGATTTAAACCCAGTGGAGTGCTGATTTCTTTGCTGAAACACCTCTGCTTCTCCTCTGAGACACTTGGCTCCATTTGGCTACCACTGCTGTTGCCCAGGCAATTCAAGGGATGTGCCAGCACAGAAAGACAATTTCATTAGTGGCAGAATTAATTTTACACCTGGATCTTCACACATGGATAAGGGAGGTGCATCAATTTACTGTCCAACCTTTTCTCCCCCTGGCAAGTCTTCCCTGTGCCCTTGAAGGGAGAAGAGCAGAGGACACCATGTCCAAGCTTAGGTCACTCCTTGAAAAAGCTTCTTCTGTAAAATAAACACTTATCAACTGCAACTCCAACACATCTCAAGCTGAGAAAATAATTAGTTCATGCTACAATTGCTACAAAAATGAAGAGGGAATAAATGACCGAACACAGCTCTGCACATGCACTGCTCCAACAACTGCAATCATGAAAAATATTCCTCAAACTCCTTAGTCCAGCATTAACCAGCAGAAGAAGAGGTAAAATGACAAATATTTCAAGAAAATATACACTGAGGAAACAGGCTTCACTTACAGTGCTGAGGTGTTCTTATATGAATTTGATGATTTTTCTTCTTATTTGGAGTACAGAACTCTAGTCCCACTACCAGAGGATCATTTAAACATCAAATGGAAACAAAATAGTCCTCATCGTGATAAAACAGGGATGTTACACGGGTTATATATATGTATGTGTATTTCTGTAACCACATGTTTTATTTTACCATAAAAGACTGGTTACATTGTCAGCCCATCTGGGGAAAAATGCAGTTCTAGTCACTCAAGCTTCACATTTGGTGTCTCAGATCCCCTGCAAACACAGCAGGGCACAGCAAGGCCTCAGTGCTGCCTGCAGCCCTGAGCACTGCTCTGCTGTTGTTTTTTAAGAAAGTAAAACAACTGGAAAGTTGTTAATTCTCTTACAATTCATTTTTAACACCCATGAGACCAATGGCTTCCAAACACTGATGCAAAATGCTAAACATATCAAAGCAAAACCAAAGCAAGTTTGACTCAGACTCTTCTGCAGGCTTTTACATCAAGGAAACATCCAATGAGCAGTTCGGCCCTTGAGGTGAGACTCCTGTGACACCACACCGGGGTGGTTTTAGCAGCTCAGGATCAGCAACTGCTTGGAAACTTAGCTGGAAAATGAGATACAGAGTGGAATCCCGACTGCAGATCCGTACAGGGAGCAGCTCCCACCTGCCCACTCCATTTCATCCAGCTGAGGAAGGAACATGCTGCTGCGTTATATGGATCAGCTTTCTGGAGCTAAAAGGCCAAATCTTGACCCAAAACATTTATCAAAGAGCGGGGCAATGAAGAATGCTATCTATGGGTAAGGGGCAGGCGCAGGACTTGGTGTATTTGGGCAAACTCATGGACCCAAGGAATGGTGCTGATGAGATCCCTGCTCTCTGAAGCAGCCTGGTGTCGCTTTCAGGCTTGGAGCAGGGGCACAGCACAAAGGTGAAAAGGACCGGGAGGGGGAGAGGAGCCTTGAAGTCAGAGGAAACGAGCAAAAATGAGAAAAAGCCAAAACGCATAAGGAGTAAACCATGGAGTCACTGAAGTGGCTTCAGTGGAAGGTGATCGCCACCTTCTCCCAGCAGCACCTTTAATCATCCTTGATGCAATTTCACTAAAGCAAATTCTATTTAATTTCATTGTGCCTGACCAAGCAGTGCAATTCCTACTAGCTGGACACTTTCTAGCCTTCATCAGGCTTTTGCAATAGCACTCATTCCCTTGAATTTATCAGTGCATTTATCACAGCGGTTCCAAAAGCGCCAGCTCCATGAGGCAGAACCTGGTGCTCAATACTTTATTTGTATTCAGCAGATCGACCTTTGCATTCTGTCCTGGTACGCTGATAATTTCCCCTGTTTCCAAGAGAACTCCTACTGCCCTGACACACAATCGCTCCCTCGTTTAACGAGCAGAGCACTTTCCTTCACATCAGCTTTGGCCCCTGCATATTTATACATCATTTAGCAGCTCAACCAACTAAGTTTAACTCACAGATATTTAATTTTGTTCTGCTAGAAGAACAACAAAACTCAGCTATTTAGTTTAATCCCAAATTTCACAATGTAGTGATCCTTTTGAGAAAAAAGAAATATAAATTAATGTACAACAATCAAAGATCAATTCAAAGAAAAATCAAAGAAAAATCTTTATACACCGGATGCACTTGAAAAAATTAATATGTATATTTACCTTGTAGCAGTGTGATTTTTACTGCTAATCTAAAGGACATCACACACACAATAAAAATCCCAGAGAATCTCTTCCTTCCAATTGTTTCAGTATGTAATCATTTGCTAGTAAAGCAGCAGGAGATTAATGATGAAAGCAGATTATAAATTATACCAATGTACACAGAAATAGGTAAAAGTTCTACAAAAACACAGTTATTCAAGTTCTTCTCATGCGTTATTCTTAAAATATATTCGTCATCATGTCAGTTCTTCCTTTGAAAGTCAACATTTCTTAAAGTTTGGGGTTTACACTTGCACTGTTGGATATTTTAACAGTAGAAAACGTGATCTATGTGGCATAATACATCTTTGGCTTGGACTGGATCCAGGTCAAAGAGCTCCATATTTTCAGCCCATTAGTCATGGGAATTACAAGTATTATACAGTTGCTTTTAATTGGTAGTTCATGTTCAACCACTGCAAACCAGTCTATGATTGCAAAACTAGCTAAATTATATTCTCAATAAAACATCATCCAGCCTGCAAAAAAAACCCCAAAACACCAAAAACAACCCTGTCCCAAAGCAAATTACATCTCACATGCATAAGTAAAATATAACTAGCTCCACACTCAACGATCATGGGAAAAATGTTGATGACCAGCCCCAACTGGCCAGTGGAGCAGAGCTCCAGCCCAATGCCACGTTCCACCCCAGCTCCCTCTCAAAGGAAAGTCGTTCTCAATGCTCGAGTGGTCAAACACAACATTAAGTAGCAAGCACTAAAAAGTTAATTGAATGTTTGCCAGGAGACGTATGTCCCATTTTTATACTGGATAATTAATTTCTTTGTTTTTATAAGAATTTTAAAGAGTGACCAACGTGCACCCTGAGGGTAATGATCTTCATTCAAGGGAGACTTCTGACTTTTTGTGGCACAGGACTTATTTGAAACTGGAAACGCTCCAAGATTGTTCTCCTGTAGGTACTCACTTTTAACATTACACAAACTCTTGCATCTATTTTATCTTAAGCAGCTGGCATCTTTGCACACTTCTCCTAAGAGATGATCATTTTATTTCAAGGATCTCAAAAATAAATTTGTTCTTAACATTGTTTAGAAGCAAGGTGAGAGAGGCACAGGTGAAGTATCTCAGGCTGGAGGCTCAGTGGAAGGGACTATCTCTACTTCTAGTCATGTATTTTCAAATTACAAGACCTGTCCTTTCTCATCGTGATAGTCACTAAACCCTATTACACACAGTAACAGGGCTGTGCTGTTGACAGTGTGAGCTACTCATTAAGATAAACTGCAGTTTTGGGGTTTAAAAATGTTTTTCTTAAGTTACTATCAACCCTGTCAGGATTAATCGCTTTACAGTATACTTAAACTGTCAAAACAGTTCCATATTTAGAGCCAGAAAGGAAATATGGACTATTAGCATCTCACAACACAGGCCAAAGCTTCAACTTACCTACAGACTTCTGGTCTACTACTGTTTTGGAATAAAAATCCAGAATTATCTTTATCACAATTATGCTTTTGCTCTTTTCAATGAATGTTACTGTAAGTTAAAACTTTAATCATTCCCATACTGTTGCCATCTGTGAGTAACTTTTATTGCTTCTGCAAACAAGGTCTTTAAACAGTCAGCCCCCTATATACAAAGAAAATATTGACAAGTAAACAAGCAATTTTGCCTCTCTTCAAACCCTCCCTGAGACAATTGCAGGAACTACTGCTGATTACAGCTGTCAGAAAATGTACAGCCTACATATATGGCATTTAAGTTCCTTGGGCCTTGCCATTAAACATAACCAACTATACGAATGACCACAGAAACACCAAACTCCTGAACAAGTGAACTCTAAAATTTCTTAAAGCTTTCCATCTGTTTGTGCTGTTTTTGGACTGTTGATTTTTGAGTGTCATTCCAACTGCTGTGTCATCTAAAATGATCTCAGTTAATATAAAGAGATGTTTTTTTATCATCAATAAAAACAGAACTAGGACAGGAGTCTGAAAGAGTGACAGGGCGATTACATGGTTTATCTGCTCACCTGGGCTGGCTCCTGCAGGTCTGAGCACGTTTCCACTCCAAAGGTATCAACAGGCATTCACTCTGCACAGCCACCTCCAAGCTCCTCATTGCTATCACTACTATAAGATCTTTAAAGAAGTTTTTTTTTCACTGCCTAAATATCTGTATAAGAGCAAATTTTAAACTATCTGAATCATAAATGCCAACCTGGTGTAAAGGTGAAGCATCTTTCTACCGCCAGCTGGACCTTCTTTGAACTCTCATCTGAATTGCTGGCAATCTTAGAGTGCCAGAAAAACAAATTCTGCCATCCACCTCCCTTCTGCTCACTGTGCAGGCTACCCACATGCTGGTGTGGGGTGCAAACACTCAGTGTCAGCTCACCTTTCAATCTGACTCCTGGATTGCAGTTTTCCTGCTTGAATGAAACTCAGAGAATCATAGAATAGTTTGGATTGGAAGGGACCTTAAAGCTCATCCAGTTCCAACCCTGTCCCATGGGTAGGAACACCTTCCACTAGACCAGGTGTTCAGGGCCCCATCCAACCAGGCCTTGGACACTTCCAGGGATGGGGAAGCCACAGCTTCTCCAGACAACCTGTGCCAGGGCCTTGCCAATCTCACAGTAAAAAGTTTCTTCCTTGTATCTAATTACCCTCAACATGGACACGGCAGCCCAGGTAAGCTCCACTGGTCAGACTCAGGTGAAGGGCACAAAGGCTGGTGTGGGTATTCCTATAAGGAAGACTCATCTTTGTGTCCTCCTTTGCATCTGGAAAGACAGCCCACAGTTTTATGTGTGGAGAGTTCAGGGCTCCTGCCCAGTCAGCAAACTCAGCTGAGGGGAACTTGTTTGTCCTCCAGGGAGAGCAGTGGGGAGGCACTGGGGCATCACCAGCACATGGATTGTTGCCTGCAGCTCATGGACATGTCCACACATCCCAGCTGGAGTGAAGGCAGCACCTGCCCCTAAGCAGAGCAGCCCAGGCCCAGGTAAAATCACCTACAGATCAGACCTGCAGGTTTTCTGCAGGTGGATGACAGCAATTTCACTTCCGACCCAAGTAACGCAAACGAGAAAGGAAAATCTCTCCTCACACTACCAAAATTATAGAGAAGATGTAAAGTGAGTGCTCTTTTTGCAGAGCAAGAAAAACCTGTACTCTGCCTTCTCCCAGATTTTTGTTGACATAATGACAAATAAAAAAGAAAACCTACTGTTTCTTGTGTAAGTGAAAATATGTTTAACAGTGTATGCACACAAAAATATTTAGAAGCAGACAAAGCTGCGGTGATGATGAGGGGCTCCCCACATCCCACCAGCAGCCCACAGCAAAAATTCACTGTAACAGATAACTGGAAAGGCTGGAGAAGCCCTTAGGACCAGAGAGAACAGCATGGAAATGTGTCAGGGGAGATTCAGGTTGGATATCATGAAAAAGATTCTTTCCCCCAAGGGTGGTTGGGCACTGGAACGGGCTCCCCAGGGAAGTGGTCAGAGCACCAAGCCTGGCAGAGCTCAAGAAGCATTTGGACAATGCTCTCAGGCACAGGGTGGGATTCCTGGGGCTGTCCTGTGCAGGACCAGGAACTGGACTCAATGATCCATGGACTCCATGATCCCTCCCAACTCAGGATATTCTATGTGTATTCTATTCTAGTGGGCTGGTGATATCTTCTGCCTGAGGTTGTAAAAAGCTAGGTTTATATGCTCTCTTCTGTTCTAAAATAAAACACACACATTTATTGATCAAATATGAATTAAATGTAAATGATTTCATAGCTGTAGCCTTTCTAGACCATGTACCACTGTGCTACAACACTGCCATAGTCGAGTTAAAGCCAATATTCCGCTCACACTGGCAATTTTCCACTAACAACAAAACCAAGTCTAGTAGATGCAACATTTCAAAATGCATGTAAACTATTTAGATGAATTCTTTTTTATTGACAATCCCAGGGGAATGGAGAGAAAATGATTTGTTTTACCCTCAGAGCTCAAAGCTCTCTTGGGAGGTAATTCAATTGAAATTTCACATTCAGTCTAGCCAGGCAGTGATAAACAGATGCTTAAATTAGCTGCATTACACCATAATCAAATATCTTAAGACAGGGGAAAAGTTTCCAATAAACAATGGGGGTGGAGGGAGCTTCCCAGTATTTTTAGAAGGAATGTTTTTCATACCTCTCTGAAGCTCCTGCAGCAGCCCCACTCCTACAGCAACAGAGGCATTTGACAATGCAAAGAATAAACACACAAACACAAACCCAAACACAACTGGCATTTCCCTGAGATCTCTGGCAGATTAGGAGACCTGCACCCCCAGCACTTCCTTTACCTACTACACTTAGAGATTTCTGGTCTGATGTTCTGCTACACAGCACTACCCTTTCTCCAGCTTTACAAAATTCTGCTTTTGTTTTCATTTAAACAAATTGTTGCATAAAACACCCTCACACAAGGGAAGAAGAAGTAACCAAACCGGTGCTGCCATCATTCAGCATTTGCTGCTCAGATCCAAACCCTCCCTATGGTTGGAACCACATCAGGTATCTCCATGTCCTGATGCCAACACCTGAGCTCCTTCCTCTCCCTCTCCTTCTTGGTCCTTCCCTACCCTGCTGAGCAAAAAGGCAGCAAGAACCAGATGTGTGTTTTGTTCCTGCTCCAATGGTTGGAAAGGAGAAATAGCTCCAAAAATTATGAAATGCTTTGTCCATCCAGGAGGGTGAATTTTTTTTTTTTCTGAGAAATTTTCCTGATTTTCCTCATAAATCCCTGGAAGGGCTGGTGGTAGAGTCACTGTCCCTGGAGGTGTTTAAAGAAAGACTGGATGTGGCAGTCAGTACCAGGGTCAGTTTGACAAGGTGGTGATCAATCATAGGTTGGACTCAATGGTCTCAGAGGTGTTTTCCAACCTAATTCGTTCTCTGACTCTGTAAATGGTCTGTTAGAATATTACAAATACAAGTCATATATAGTTGTCCCAACCAAATTTCCTAATTCCAGAAGCTAAGGGAAATAACAGATGGAAATAAAAAAAAAGTATAGAAGGCATTTTTTACATTTCCCCACTTTATTTTTCTATAAAGGGGTATTTTGCATTTCTCTCTAGACTTTCTGTGCAGGTCTGTGACACTTCCTGAGAGATGCTGGCTGTCAGCGCACTTCCCAGTTCACACAGTTACCAATGCAATGTGCTTTAAGCACATCCAGAAGTTTCAAAAAGCAAGACAAAATAATTAAGATATTCCAATAATCAGGACTTAATCCCTGAGGAGTTTTCAGTTATGGGGTTTGGTGCTCACTCAGTGTCACGGCAGACCCAGAGCCACCCCTTGGCATCCAAAAACAAACAAAATGCCCTGAAACAGAGGGTCAGGTTAGCAGAGGTCAGGCTTCCAAACATTGTGTGTTTTAGGGGTTGATGTTTGGTTTCTTTTGAAGTTCACTGCCACGTTCCTCATCAGTAAGTGCTCCTTAGCCTGCCAGGGAAAGCATTTGCCTGTGCAAGAGGTTCACACAGGCAATACTAGAGGGGAAAATAAGATTTAAAATTCCAAACATCCTGGACTCCATACAAAGCAAGCTTATGTGAAAACTACAGCCTGTTATACTGAAGGCTGAAATAAATGTCATAATGATTCCTCTGGCTTAAAAAAACAACCCCAAGATACAAATTGGAGATTCAGTCTGATTGAATCACCCTGTGCATTATCACAACTGTAAAATCAAAAGTGTAAATGTCTCCTTGGGTTTGTAATGCTCAAAACCCAAAGTTCCTATTTAATAAAAATTTTTATTTTTTTTTTTTTTTTTTTTTTTATATTATTTTTATTTGTCTTCTTGTCTAATTTAAGTTTTAAGTAAACCCAAATAGCAATACTGGGGGAAATTCTTAAAAAGACAATTTGTCTGTCCTCCAGGGCAGCTATCACACAAGTTTTTCAAGTACCTTTGTAAACCAAGGAGGTGTTTAGTAAATGGTTGCTGTAAAAGAGCTACTCCTACAAAGACTAGATTGTATTTTAGAGCAGTATGGAGTGCTACAATCAGAAAAACGAGGCTAAGAGCAGACAGTTACTTAGAGAAACCTGATTTGAACACTAAGTAAGCACCAAAATGTGTTTGCTGGATCAAATAAAATGTGAAATGTTGCATCAAGTTTCTTAGTCTGTGACAAAACCAGGCTACAACGTTAGACACTAGCAACTCCTATTGTAAGATAAATCTGGCATGCCTAAACATCTCTCTCTTTAAATGGCATTACTTCCATCACAACAGCTCAGGAAAAGTTGTCAGCAGTGTGAAACAGGAAGGTAAAAGCTCCTTCTGCCCAGAAAAGACAAATCCAGCGGATGATGAGTACCCCTCTTCCATGCCAAACGCACCAGGGAAGGAGCTGCTTGGAAAACTCAGCAGCAGCAGCAGCAGCAGCATGGGAGCCCCAGGCAGCAGCACGGGGAGCACCAGCTCACAGGAAAAGCTTGATAGCCTTCACAACATCCCTAATGCTGCAGTTCAAGCTTGCCTGACCCCCAGGTTACCACCACACTGCAGGTGATGCCAGGGCTGTCTCTAGCTGAAACCAAATGCATCAAAGCTGTTGGTTGGGTTTTTTTGTTGATTTTTTTTTTTTTTTTCTTTTTAGGGGATAGTTGAGTTTTCAACTTGTTTTTACTTACAGGGTTAAGAATCTACAGTAATTGCAGCAGATTAAAAAGCAGCAAGGAAAGGGTGTTGAATCTCTCTTTCATGTAGTACATGATGTTCCTTACATCTTTGCTTTTATAAACCAGACAGATTAAAAAAAAAAACCAGTAATAAAACCCCCTAAACCCACAGCTTTCAGGCACCCAATGCTTTCTAGTGCTAATATTTCCAAAGAGAATTCATGGCTTTAAAGACTCCGTGAATTAGAATAATGCCACAAAATCAGTAATTTAAATAAAGTAATATTTTAATTGATTCTGACATTCAGAGACATTTCTTAGCACTGCCACCTCTTTCTGACCTTTCACCCCAAGTGGGTTTCTCTCCAATGATGGGGACCAGAGGTTTATTGCTGTCTTTGAAGTTGAAAATGCACAGTAGCAAGAGCTGGCCACGAAGAAATAAGGGGGACATTTCCTACTGATCATACAGAGAATAAGATTTGGCCATGAGAAGTGCCATAAAAATCACTCAAAAATACTAAAGTAACATATCCAACACACCCAGCAAAAGGGCTGCAGAATCAGAGGCAACTTCAATTATTGTGGTTTCTCTTTATAGGAAGGTCAGGAAAAGAGAAAAAAAAAAAAAGGTGACTTACATGACAGTAGAAAACAGGACAATAAAACAGGTTATCTTATATGCTTACTTAGGAGAAAAAAAAAACAACAAAAGAAGAGCTGTATAGGTAGAAGTAAGAGAAAATAAAGCAAAATTACGCATTTAATTTCCAAATACAAAAACATTAAAATGCATCTTTAATTCCCCCCATCCCAAAAGCATAATACTAAATGCAGGAAATATATTGCCAAAATCCTCTAAAGTTTATTAAAAACCTGAACACAATTTCAGATATTTAGTAAGATCAGCCAAATAAAAAGAAAATTTCTAGGTCCTTATAATTCAGCAAGCCTTACAGAGAGAGGTAAGGGAAAACAGTAGGTTTGGTTTGGCTTTTCTTTTGGGGGGGGGCAGGTGTAGGATACTCTACAGTTGCCTTCCAAAGATCATTTCATACTGTTCTGTGATATACCTGGAATTTACCCATCACACAGAGGGTAACACACCAAATCTTCTATGAGGATACAGACCCTCATAGGAGGGAGGAACATCACAACACCCGGATTTCTGCATTCTTAAAAGCAGTTAGAAATTTCTGTTGTTCCAGCTCCTGTTGACTTGTATTTTCACTAATGTTAATTACCAAATTCTGAGGAACGTGTTGGCTTCTGACTCATCCTTCACATCCTCTTCCTCCAACCTTCATGCAACACACCTTTTTTAGTGCTGTCTAATGATTGATCATTTTTCTGATCAGCTCTCCAGAAAGCACAGAACTATCTATAATCATACACAGCAGTATGACCATTTTAATTTAGTAGCCTGTATGTACAATATTCCAAGTGGTTTGGGTCATAACATAGTACCACCTTCAGTAGATTATTCCTAGAGCAAAACAACCTAACAGGCAAATAATGTTCCCATGTCTTCCCAGAGTGAATGCATAAATATTTCCTGAGTGCAGTGCTTTATTGGGAAATCAGACAAACAGGGCAAGAATTCAAGCAACATGTATGAGAGTGTGAAGAATGTGAAAGTCTGTCTGACAAAACCAAGAAAGCAAAAGAATATGTGAAATGTGAGAAGCTCATGCAAAGCTTTACAATTTTCCTCTGCTCTCACTTAAAAATAAAACTTATTTTGAAAACTTTGGGTTTCTGTATTTTCTGTTGATTGTATGATCACTTGTTTATTTAAGCAACAGCAAGTTATAATCCTAAATCATTCATCTGCAGCCATTAGAGTACTTTTATAAACTTATTATTATTTACAGTTCTACTTGGTTTGCTTAAACTTCATTTTCCAAAGCTGTGCAACATACATTTTAAATCAAGTACACTTAGTTTCATGTCAATTAAATATAAGCAGTCCTGAAATGAACAGCTGAGTACAGAAACCCCTTTACTCCTACCACACTATGACTGATGTAACCACTGCTGAATGAAGAAGAAAGTTTCCCACCCCATCACATTTTTACCTTCTTTCTCCCTCCTTTTAAGAGTATCACAAGTTGTCCTGTCTATTCAAGCAATATCAACGCATCAATTTCCACAAATTTGTGACCCAAACAGGCACTTGAACAATTCTACTTTATATTTCTTTTACCCAAAACTGCTACCAGCACGCTTTTGAAACACAGGATTAAAAACAACAGTAAAAGAGAAAAAAATACAATGCAATTTATTTGTATATCCCATCCACATGACAACGTACCTCCTTTGTCTAATCGACTCCCGAGGAAAAAAAAGGAGGTCAGGAGGTGAGATCTGAAGAGAGGATGGAGCTCAGTGGGACAGAGGAGAGTAGAAAGCTCCCCAGACCCAGGCAACACAAGTGAGATACTGTGGAACCACAGGAAGGGGAAAGGGAGAGACTAGAGGTCAGATCCTGGTGTTTTTGCACATCAAACTCGCGCCAAGGCTGGTATTTTGCGCTACCAGTTTCAAGCTGCAATCCCAGGACACCGGAGTTGAGGCTGGGATTTGAACAAGGCATGGGGCTGTGTTAGGGGAGACGAATATCTCATGGGCTGCCCGAGCCCGGCCCTAAAGGGGTCCACAGCCAGGGCGTAAAAAATTGACAAGAAATCAAACAAGGATGAGAATGGAGAAAATGAAACACAAGAGCAGTTTGGCTCTTGCTTTCTAGCCTCGTAAATCCTTAGTTGCAGAAGAGAAGTCAGATGGAACAAAGCATAAAGTAGGAGGTGAGTTTAAACCATTTTTCAGGGCAGGGAGAAGGAAAGCTAAATAGACTGCACCTCTCCACCCTCATTGAGATGCAAACCACACAAAGGCGAAAAACTCATCTTGATGCACTGGTAGTTACGCATGTAAATTCCAGCGCAGGGAGCAAGATAAGCCCAAAGAATGCAGTTTCTCTCACCAGAAAGATTCAGCTTTGTGTATAATGCTGTAGTCTAACTACTGTAACCATCAGGACAACTCTGTTTAATATCAATAAAGTGAGCAATGTGTTTGCCTCATGCTAAACGAGCTGAAAACCCAGAGCAACCAATTCCCACAACCTAGAAACACCCATACGTGAAACAGCATCCAACTTTGCCTTGATACAAAAAAACCCTTCTTTCCACTTCAGGCTCTTCTTTCTTAACCGGAGCAGAGCAGCAGAGTAGTCTGAAATGAGAGCCCACCTGTGCAGCGCAATGTGAACCTCAGTCTCCTCTCCTAGTGGAAAATAAAGTTTTATTTTAATAAGACAGGCCTGTGACATGCCCTTGTAGGAGGCCTGTATGGTAACACTGACAATACTACTTGCCAATCTCCTTCTCTTTCCTCTGCCTCATCTCTGGCTAATTTTTTTTTAAATTTTAGTTATTTTGGCAGCTGCAGAACACACAAATCTGCACACTGCAGAACACTAGTTTAGTTATCTAGATACGATTTTTTTTTTTTTTATTTTAATCATTAACAGCAATTATGAAGCGTTGCTTTTGAAAGGCCATAATTAGGGATGACAGACAAACAGTGGATGTGGCAGGAAAAGATAGTACCAGTTCTTTGATAGTACAAAGCAAACCACCAAGGCAGCGTGATAGTACTAGTTTCATTCCTTTTGGAGTTCATCAGTTGTGAGCGATTGAATTCTGCCTCGTGACTGATAAATGCATATTTTGATTTGTTTCCCCTTGAAAGCCAAGTACTCTTTTATTGGCAGGCTGATTAAAGTGGAATTAAAATGTTCTCTGAGGAAAGAGGTGAAAACTTGTCACCTTTTCTGCAATGCTCTTTTTTCCCCCCTTAGTAGATAAGAGTTTTTCAGAGTCACAGACACCGGATACTTGGGGGTAAATTAACCAAACTAGTCATGTTTTAAAAGGACAATTGTTCTATTTTTAAAGCTGTCTTTTTCTGAATATTTGATTAGGGCTGTGTTACAAAAGATAACTTTTGCAAACATTCTGCTCTCCCCCAACCCCCCCCTTATTAATTTTACATTAAATTTCCACTCTGTTCCAGCGAAGCCTGTGTTGACTCCCTGCTCCGTAGAGGCTTCCTTCCTACAGCGATCTCTGCAGGATTTCGGCATGGCAGAGTTCAGCTACATCAGCAAACAGGCAGCCAGAAACCTCAGGCCCTGAGCTGAAGTGCAGCTAAGCTTGAAAGAAATACAAATATTTAAAGACAGTGCAGAGAACCAATAAAAAGCAGAAAAAAAATATTCTGCGAAGCATTTACAAGACATAAAGCTACTAGACGAAAATAAATGTGACCCTGGTGAATTTCCTATACCAGAAGTTTATGCTTCCCTCAATTTAAAATTTTCAAATAAAGAGACTAAGTACAAAGCCCTGGAGAGAAAAATAGTAGAAAGTAATACAGTTATGAGAGCAACAGCAGCCATTGCGAGTGATATTGTTATTCTCCATCAAGGAAGCAATAACTTTGATGAATAATCCCCTTAATGAACACCAAGATGGGGTTCTGCCTCCCTAATTAAATTAAATTAAAAGTGTCAGGTATCAAGCCTCCGCGGTAAAGACGAAGAGAAGCTACACAGCAGCTTCCCAACATGGTATTATCAATCCTGATTTTGAATCTCAAAGTATTAACAATAAAAATAAGCAGTCTCTGGTGCTCTGGAGACAGGAGGGGTAGAAAACAGACCTGTGAAAGATGACAGATTAATAAAAGGCCCAAAAGTAGGTGACTGTGATAAAGGTGGAAACTTTCTCCTTAACTTAGCCCTTACCATGGTTGTGTCGTGTGGCTTAAAAGATCAACTACAGAAAGCAGAGAAAGCAAAATGAGTTCAAGCAAGCCATGGAGTCTTATCAACAAATTATCTTTACCAGATAGAAGGCAGATCTTCATTATTACTTTAGCAGGATTTTTCGTGGGTTAATTTTCTTACTCTCTATCTGATGCAACAGAAAAATACAAAGCCTGAAGGAAAATAATCCCTATAATTTGCATTTTTAAATGCCCCTACATAAAATACATATTTAAGCAGATGCATCATAATGGCTGGAATTATTAAGTTACATAAGTATTTAGAGAGATTATGAAATACTTATTGATTTAACTGCATAAATATGTACCTAGGGAAATTTATATCACAAATGAAACTGGCCAAAGCCACTCTGTCAAAGCCAAACCAAAGACAATTATCTTGTCAATAAAGAATTGAAGGTAAAATTAAAAAAAAAACCCAACTATTAATGTGCTAAAAATAGAGCAATTTTATAATCATAACAGGTAAGTAGGGGACAAGCCTCATAAATCCCTATACAGACATCCAAGTGAATGGAAAGTAAATACTTATTTTGATGGTGTCCTAAGAATCTGTTAGGATTTGGGAGAGGAGGAGCATAAAGCTTTACCTTGTCAAAAACCATGAAGTTGTACAATTTTTTATTTTCAAAAAGTATTTAACTGTATAATTATACAGGTCCTGTTGTAAACAACCAATTAGGGCATCCTCACTTCACTGACAGCCTTCCAAGCTTTAAAAATTCATTAGGATCTTGGCAATAAATATTGCCAATGTATTTTACTGTAACTATATCGATCCTAATGCACTTGACTTATCTATAGAGATAAAACTTATCTTGACCTTGTCGAATACAAACAGTCTGGACTAAAAACCTGCGATAGCCTCTCGTGGGGAAAACACACAGCAGATAACAGCTACAGGGATGATACAGGAGCAGAACATCAGTATTAATGCTTCAGACAAAACAGAAATTTGCCTGAATATTACCCTACCGAGCTCGTGTAAGGAGACACTAATAGGAAATGATATGAAAGAAGGCTGTAAAAAACAAATAGGCACATTTAATTAGAGTCTTCTTGGGCACTGTATTAGTCCCCTTAGAAAATACATGACAGAGATGGTTACAACCCGCTGCATAACAATATTACTGAGTATGCTTTTTCTTTGGAGGCAACCACCTCTCTTTTTGAAAGTCAAAACCAGCTGTCTTGTGCTGCACTAAGAAGGAACTCAACCAACTTTTGCTTTTGTTATTCAAAGTTGCTGTTTCCAGCTGCAGTCCCAGTAGTGACTGAAGACAGCGGCATTGGCCTTGAGACACAAACCCTGCTGCAGGCAGGGACAGACCCTGCACTGCCATCCCTACGGATCCTACAGCACCAGCAAGGCACAGAGCCCGCAGCAGGATCGGGATCAGGCTCCAGCCCCGGGATTTCCCCTGGAAGCGAGGAGCTGTACGGACCCACAGCGAACGCTTTCGTTTCAAACTCTTTGGTGCCCCTTCCCTTGCAATCCGCCTGCCTTCAGCTGCCGATAACTTAATTAACATTTTCAAGTAGGGGAAGAAAAAATATCCCCCGCTATTTCTAAGGCAACAGAGATTTTTGGAGAAGATGTCTTCTGTGGTTGATTTTGAAATTAATGCAAGAGTATCCTGCCAGTCGGCAGCAGAGCGTATCCCTCGATCTTTAAAGCAAACTTCTCCAGGTTGTTCATGTAACTCAACTGGTTACAGACAAAGAGGCACTTTCTGAAAGAAACCTACAACGTGTTTTTTGCAATTAATGCTCTATGTATTTGCCAATTCAAGAGCCAAACACATCAGAGTTCCATCTTCCAAATATCTCTCCTTTACAAGCAGTAAGAGGAGTCTAATGTAATGTCAGTGTTAAGTACTCTAGTTCCTCAGAAAATTATTTCTTTCTGACACAATGTTTTGTAGTTGGTCCTCATAAATTATAAAAAAATTAGGATGTTTACAGAAATTTGGACAAGGGAACTATTTCTAGGTCACAGTAATTACTTTGCATTTGCAATTAATGAAAAATAATTATGCCTGATCACTCTAATTAATATTTCGATATGTTAAACAGCACCAATAAATGACAAGTTCTTGAAAAGATCCAGAGGAAAACAAACTAAAGAAGAAAACAAAATCTGCCAAATAAAATCAATCGGTTTCACAGAGAGTTAAATATTATATGTTTCATATATATTTTTGATAAACTGCAAGTAGTGACAGTTCAAAAATACTATAATACACATTTGGATACAAATGTAAAATTATTCTGGCACATTAACTCTGCTCCTTCCCAGGCCATAAGCAGGAATTTTAAAGGTTTCCTATTTACTCTGAGTAACTAAATGAAAGTAACTTCATAGTTTTCTATTTCTACCTTTAAATATTGCTTAGCTTTGGGAGATAGCAATAAAACTTTCTACCTTTTGATACGCAACAGTATTTTGCATTGACTGAAGGCAAATAGAGACAAAAATAATACTATCCACAGCAGTGGCACAAAGAATAAGGCTCCATTGCTAATTATACAGGGAACTGAATTTAATTACATGGAGAACATTAAACACTTTCCAAACGGGGGGGGAAATCAAGGAAAGCTGGAGATGAGCCTTTCAAATGGCTTTAATGCTCCAACAGTGCCCTCTGCCGAGACTCCCAGATAGTGCTGGATTAGTGCTCCAGCACCAAACACCGCACACAACCAGGCATCGCTAGTTTGGGATCGTTTCTGCCTAAAATTGAGCACCTCACAAAACCCAATTCAGCCAACTTCCTGCAGGATGAGTATGGCACACATGCAGTGCAGCACTGCAGTCAGCATGCATTCTGCAGTGAGAGGGCAACTAATAATTTCAAAGAATACTGTAGCTCAAACACATCCAAAAAGCAACATCTGAGGTCTGAATCGCTTCGGTCTCACTAGATCCATCTAACAAGGATATTCCCAAAGACGAATCTGTTTAGGATCCTGTACTAGAACACTGCTATTCTTAAAATCCAATTTAGGTTGCTTTTGCATTGTGACAGATACGACTGGGTGATACCAGAAACACCTTTGAAAGCAAACAGGCTCTGAAATAATCCAAAGCAAATAACAAAAAATCTGTTTCATTACTCAGTGCATCTTAGTATGAATTTTTTCAGACAGTAACTATATCCCAAAATATTGCTGTCTGACTCCTGAAAACAAACCAGTGAACTCAATGCCATCCTAAGCACTGAGGAAAGACTGGACGATGTTTCAAAACTCCAGTTTCAGGTGGCCAAGTGAAAAAGGGAAAGGGGAAAGAAAACAGCAGGCAAAGGATCTTAGCACAACTGAAAAGTGTAACATAGAAATTCCTGACAGCTCCCTCACCCTTCCTTTTTTCTAAAGAAAACACAGTTGGTTTTTTTTTTTAAGTCACCCCTTGGCTTTCTTACCTTAACCTGAGAGAATAAAAAGAGCAAAGAGCTATTTCTTTCCACTTCAACATGTTTTCTTTTTCTTTAACCAAATTTTTAGAATTTCCACTGATACAAATGAACTACACTCTTGAAAGTCTGAGCCTTGACTTTTCCCCAAATTCACAAGTTATTCTATAACTCTAATGATTAAATGGCAAATAGTTTATCACCTGAAAAAAACTGCAGCCACAAGTGCCTAGATATTTCAGATTGTAGCTATAGAATTTAGATAATTTTATGGCTGCAGGAAGAAGACGATGTCAAAATGGCCATGAATTGTATAAGCTCGTTTCAAACCAGCAGCTCCCTGAAACTCGGCTCCTCTGAGCAGCAGACTCTGCACTCTCCGGGTACTCAAAGAAGCAAGGGGCAAAGAGACTCAGTTAAAACCCACATCTTTCTACGCCAGTGGCACTTTTTATAAAACTGAGGGTATCTTCCTTTTGTTTTAAAATTAGAAATTCAAAAAACTCCCCTATTCTTGAGGAATCCTAAATTTACATGGTTTAAAATAACGGGGAGTGTTCAGTGTAAAAACCAAACACAGGCTGGCAGTCCTGAGGTGAGGTTTTTTAGCACATCCTGCAGATTACAGCAACTTTTCCACCACCTCACAAGGCCCCTGGGAAGTGGCAAACTATCAGACCCTCATCCAGCTGGTGATGCTGGAGAACAGGAGTGGGATGCTCGCTCAGCTGTTGATACGGACTCCAATTTCCACAACCTTTATCGAGCACGGCAGCTCAAAATCAGGCTGCTAAAACTGGGTGTAAACATCCAGAGCTGAGAGATCTAAAGGTGCTGCTAATTTCAAAGAAATATGTGAGTTCTTAGCAATCCAGACAGCCTTTTTATTTACTACACACTGTGACAAACCCCTGGCTTCCTCCATCCAACTCTGCTTCTGTTTGGCCTCTGTTTGATGTCAGCAAAGCTGGAATATTTTGTTTAACTGTGTTGAAAAATTAGCTGCTTAAACACAGTACTATAGAAAAGGCTCAGATCAAAAGTGTGTCTTTTTCAGAAGTCTGGCACCTCTCCTCACACACCACTTCAGTTTCAAATCTGTGTTTTGAGCCTAATTTTTACAAATCTCTCCACCCCCCTTAAGAGAAATGACTGCACAGATGTAGCAGGTAAGCCTCCGCTCACTTCATATATTTAAGTATATATAAGAATATACACTTTTATATATATATACACATATATCAGTATATATACTTGAGTAATACACACCAAATGGAGGTGATAAACATGGAGGTGATAAAATTACTTCAAGCCACATCAGTGCAGTAACAGCAATAAAAAAGCATATATTACTAAAGCAATATCAAGAATATGTGATATTGCCCTAAGTTCAAGCTAGACAAAAACATTTAACAACTTGCTTACTCAAAATACAATGCAAATGGTGGTAGATTTACTGCTGCTGTTGGATCCTAAAGGTCCATTTTCTGCCTATTTAAATCTGTAGCCTTACAGCAATATCCTGCTTGTAGGTGGCTTGGTTTTGGCTTTCTAAAAGGAATGTTAATTTTGCAGGACAGTTATACAATCTAAAATCTCAACCCATTGCCTTCCAGTTGTTTTAGACAGGTAATGCCAGGAGTGATTAACTGCATTAAGTTATTCCATTCCATTCCCCAAAGGGAGACTTTTAAATTCAGTATGTATTTCTAAGAAAACCCAATACACTGTAATTCACAGAAGTTCTCCAGCATAAACTCATCTACTTGTCAACAAATCTTCAGAGGTGATTGTACAATCTTCTGAATAATCACAATAAAGAAGACAGTTCAGGGTGCAAAATACACAGATGCAGCAGGCAATAAAAGCAAAAAGCATTTTCTTAGTCTTGGGGTTAAATTAGGATTTTTTTAAGCAACATGGTAACTAAAACTGCATTCTTACTATCCAAGCCTCAGAAAAAAATCAGTCCACCTTTTGTCCCCACAGAAAGTTTAAGCAAGTCAGTGTAATCAAAACAGCAAATAATTTACTACAGATCTATCTGCTCACTAATCTGAAAATCCAAATTTTCAGGAATTTTCAATTCAGATGGCAGAGAAAGACATTCCCTGAACTCTGAGATCCATCTCGGGAGACACCAGTCTCTCTCGATTCCTCAATATATGGAGAAAAGGAATCCTGGAGGCAGCAGAGGGGAGGAAAGGGGAAGGAGAATGAGGCAGGAGGCACCCCCCAGTTGATCAGTGTTACCCACACAAACCTGAAGCTATCTGTAAATTCAAGTCATTTCTAGAACAAGGGAGCCCATTTTGGGAACATTTTTTTTTCTTTTTCCCCCAACAAAGACTTTTTTTTTCTTTTAAATCAGGGAAAAAAAAATTAAACCGTATTTTACTCAGAAGCAATCTGTCCACAGATTCCTATGCAAAGGCAGAGAGGATGTACAGATGTCAAAGCCAGCTAAAATTGGGGAGTACAAATCCACCTTCCCCTGACACTGCTGCACCTACGACACAGATTTCACAAAAGGCACTTTGCAAAGTAGTTTTCTCCCAATCTCAAAAATCCTGGCCTCTGCCCATAAGTGTTTTATTTACTCAGGATATTTACCTCTCTGCTCAATGAAAAGGAGAGAGAATGCCTTAATTTCTGTGTGTAAACTATCCCGATAAACAACCAGTTGCCAGTAGCTGGGATGCACATTGTAGCTTTTGTGATTAATATTTACTGGGATGAAGAATTCAGTCTTAAATATGAAAAGCAGGTTATTTTCTAGGAGTAAATTTATGCTTTTACCAGAGATTCATGCATTGCCTCAAACTAATTTTTAGTTGCATTTTCTACAACATGAAAATCAATATTAGATTTATCTTTCAGAAACAATTTTGCACATTCAGTAAAGGAATATAAGAAACTTCTCCCAAAACAGTGTATCACTAACAAGCACTAAAAGGAGAACCTTTTATCCACAGATTGCTCCTGTAAAAGGTAATGGAGCCAGCATATTTAAACTTTGGTCAGTAAGGAAAACAAAGTTTTCTCTATGAATATAATTTTAGCCTAAAAAGATGTTCTAAATTGGGTGATTTAAAAATTATTGAAATGCACTGAAATTTCACCTCTCGCCCCTCCAAACAAACTCAGCCTAAAATAGGACACCTAATAAAAAGGAACTAGAACAGCTTATTATTTTCAAATTAAATTATTAGCCAAACTCAGGAAATAAAATAACTCCTAAATGCTTATTTCAGAATATAAATAACTTGCATATATAGGTTGTTGCCAAATAGTGATGGCTATCAAATAAATCCAAACTGCATCATTCTTCTATGAAAGATTTCTACAAGATTCAGAAAAAAATCTGAAAGTTGAGAAAACAGAGAAGAATAATTACAAATATAAAAAAGTAACTGGAAGAGGGAAAACTAATTGTGACTGTGAGAACTTTAAGAGGCACTTACCAGGAAGATTTTGCCTGTCTGGTACCTTAATATTATACCTGTCCTTTTAGATTTACACACAGCAGTAACAAATGCTGTTAACTCCAGTCTGTTCATCATACCAAACTGCTCTCAGCACTGCAGATGCAGTGAGAACAGCAAGAAAAGATGCTCAGGGAAGATCATGAGCACCAGGGCTGAAATCAATCTTTGAAGGACACATCCAGCTTTCTGCATTCTTACTATCCAAGCCTCAGAAAGCTCATCTAGGACCTGATCGAGGTGATTAAATAGGCTGCTTCACTGGCAAAGTGGTCACATTTTTCTTCCCTTTTACCATCTGCACAAAAGTTGTTTATAAAAATTAAGCCAGATGTTCATTAAAAAAACCAAAAAAAACCCCAAACAACAAAACCATCTGCTTCTGTGACATTTTATTTCCACTAAAAATAACATTTCAGTATTTTCAGACATTCTTCCTTGTTAGTTTTGTTCCTTGTATCCTCAATATCTCACATCAGGCTTTACTAAGGAAACTGATTAATCTTACTGAAAGGATAAGGGGTATATAAGCCAAGATAAGTACATTTAATGGGGAAAATAATAGGATATAATAGTAAATCTGTTATTTGATTTTTTAAAAATACAGTTAGCACTAGTGCAATAATATCAACATCCATGTCAAAACTTTTTGTCATGTTAAGGAAACATAAACATTCAAACTTCTCAGACCTCGGCCACAGCAACCATTGAGTTTGGGTATAAAACCAGACAGAAAAATTAACAGCCAAAGACTCCTGCACTGTCCAGCTCTGCAAAGAAAACCTTTTTGCCATTTCAGACAAACAAAAAGTAGGGAAATAAAATGAAATTCTAATGAAAATAGACTGAAAATTATTTTCTTTTTATTCTTTAGCAAGAGCTTTAGAGAAAAATATTTCTGTGTAAGGGCAGCCACGGGTTACAGCCACACACAGCTGGTCCCAAGTACAAATCCAGGGCAAGCTTCCCCAACAGCAACAGGGATGGAAATACAAACTGAAAACACTTTAAGCCTCCTTCTTTCTCTGCACCTTATGCTGACTTTTCTGAACTTCTTGAACAGGTCTCCTTTTCAGGAGAAAACTGTTTCTGCTCACTTAATAATATTTTTACATTTCTGTAATAACACTTGTAGAGAAGAAAAGCTTTTTCAGTGGTATAAAACCAAGATATTTTATTTTTCCTTCAGCTTTTATTCACTCTCAGTAGCTGCAGATTTTAACCACTGCTACAAAATTTTAGAACTATGAACAGCTAGTTGGTATCACGTGTGTATCCCACGAAATACATACATAGCACAAAACATTCCTTTAATATTGAAACAAAGAGCATCTGAATAATTTTGTCTTTCTCTTTGAGACAATGTCTCAACCTATTGTGCTGTCTCTGTCAGGAGTTCACTAATTACTAAAGCTTTATGTATCTAATTACTACTATCAGTATGTCCAGAATACAGACACACTTCAAAAGAATGACCCTAACAATTGCCACTTCTACCCACAACAGATTAGGATGTATTAAGAAAAAAACCCCACTACAAGATTAGACAAGAAAAAAAAAAGATAACTTGATCAATTTTCAGATTGTTCTGAAAGAACTACAAAAATAATAGATAACTGGAAACCATAATAGAAGCTTTAAAGTTCGACATCTGACAGTATCACAAAATCTTACTTGAAAAGTCTCGGACAAAAAATTAAACATGCTGAAAGAAGACAGGCAAGTGGTAATGAACAAGTGGGGAGAGCTAGGAAGGAACTGAGAGAATATCATTTAGGCTTTATTTAATTTATGGTTTTATTGTGGCATCTTCCAAAACCAAGGGTGAGCCCACTGAATGGAACTTGTCAGAAAGTGTCACCCGGCAAATGTGGCACAAATGTTCACAGAGAATGACAGCTCTGAGAAACATAAATAAAATCACTATGCTTAGAACAATGTAAGCTGATCTTGGCATGCAGGAAAAAGATATTTAGTATATTTCAATAAACTTGTTTATTAGGAATAGAATCATGGAATACTTAGGAGTGAGAACTACTGGTACAAGGCTCTGGCAGAGAAAAGGCAGAGTACATTTGACCATAGCAAATGTGCTAGGTCAGTCTTAGTATTAGAAGATCCACAACAGAGCATGGAAACAGCATGGAGCTGTTTGTCAAAACCAGGTTCCACTTCCAACTGGGAAAATGGCATGCAAAGTGGAAAGGGCTTAGGAAAATTCAGAATTCCAGAATGATGGAAAGATTGAACTTTAAGGGAGGAAAAAAACCAAAAACATGCCAGTTGCACCTTTCGTCCATTTCATTAACATCACAGGCACATATATAGTGCTCTCTTGGCATTAGGAGTAAAGCACATCTAAACAGAAAGGCTGTGAGATCCTATCTGATAGCTCCACTGAATCTATTTCATCTCCCCTAATGGTTTAATTCTACCAAATTACAGTGACACAACAGTGAATGTTCCGATGCTATATCCATTTTAAATCATGCCTCAAACATTTGTATTTCTCAGAGGAAAAAACCCAAACACAACTGTATCTATTAGAAATACAACATCTTATGCCTGGATTCCACTAACAAGCTGAATTTCTGTGAGAAAGTTACCATAAGACTTAAGCTATTCGAGTTCACATAATACTTCCTCCACATTCTTTTTTTTTTTATTACTTAAATGCAGCTAAAATATAAAAAATATTTTGAATCAAAGTTTTTTGAATATGTCATTTTACATAATAACCAGACTTTTTGTTGCACATGAAGAAGGGTTTAAAAATAGCAGAACTTGCAGCTGTCTGAAAATTCCATGTCCAATAGCCTTAAGTCATAACTTCTCTCAGCTTGAGGCTTGGAACAATGCTGTAAAATTTTTGCACGTGTGGTATCTGAAGGGAGAAGAGTGATAGAGACCTTTTGGGCTTTTACACCTTGGGATTTTCTAGCTCATATAAAGCTCACCGCACTTTCAAGTTGGAAATTGCTCTGAAAATAGAATGCAATCTACACCTTTCTGCAATGATTTATAAAATATTACTGTTAAAACAATGATGTTAAAACTCAGTGTATAAGTCTGAACAAATATGATCACTGAATTTGCATTTAGCAGTAAATCAGATATAATAGCTAGGGTGAAAAAAACCACAGCTGTGTTTTTGGAAAACACCTAATCTCATCTGATTGAGTTTCAACAGGGAAGAGGAAAACATCTAATTTTCCAGGATATCTAAAAGATTGATGAAGAGAAAAAACAGAGGAACACAGATTTTTCTGTGTTAAATTAACAGACTCCTACCACTAACCAAATCTCTTGTTTTGCAGGGAGCAATGACATCTGCAAACCCATTTAAACTGAGTTGTATCCCTGTATCCCAAATGCTTGCTCAGCTAGCAGCTCTTTAACGTGGCACTCCACCTGGACTGATGTATTCTGCTTCAGAATACATAACAGAGACTCCTGCTCTTCCTTAAGTGATACAGAAAGGAAAATTGAGCAATAAATGTGGATGTAGCCTCTGAATAATGAGGCCCAACCAGATATCCTTACATGCATTACTGTAACAAGTTTGTGAGAAGAGCTTGGCTCTCCAAGGCATCATCTCCTGTCACCCAGCATCAGCACATCCTTGGTACCCCAAATTGATTAGGGTGCGACTGGGGACAGACCATGGTGCTGTGCTCTTCCCAAGGCTGCAACAGGAAGGGCACTGACACTGCCCTGATGGCTCTGGTTCAACTCCACAGTGTGGATTAGTGCATTAGTTATTTCCCCAAAGTCTAGCACCTGCTGCAGCCCCTTTGTGGCTCCACTGTGGCGTCTCTCTTTTTTTGGTCTCCCAAGGACTACCAGGAGCAAACCCCTGTACCTCATGCTCCAAAATGTGCCACATGTATCACACATTACGCTCTCGTTCCTCAGTAGAGATCACTGCAGAAGAACTACTAATACCACCTCCAAGAAGATACACCACGACTGTAGTCATCTGATCTCACTGCTCACACTGTCCTGAAACATTTAATTTTCCTTGCATGTGCTCATCTGGCTCCTCTCGGCTTCCCTCCTGAAGTTTCCATTCTGAAAGCAAGTAATCCCTCCCTCTGGATATATGCTTCTTTGTTTTCTTTTTGAGTGCTAGTAAGGAATTTCAAGTAAACTTAGAAATAAACACATTTAATTAGTTTTAATTAAAATGCATTTAAAATTACTAATCTTTTAGTGCTGCTAAATTCTAAAAATTTACTAATAATTTATTAATTGCATAGATATAATAATTTAAAATATTTCACTTGTGCAATGCATTTTATAGCCAAATAACACATAGCAATTTAAGATACTATATGGACTCGGACTAGGGAAAGCCTAGATTTTTCATCTGTATTATTTCCTTTGCCATATGTAACCAGATTTTGCTGTTGTTATTTAAAGAACACATATTTTGCTGTAAATGAGACATGAACGTAGACGGCAAAACAAAAACTGGAGAGAAGTACTTGGGTTTTGCAGAATAAAAGTTGCAACTTTGATACAGCACAGTGAAGGTAGGTAGGTAGGTAGGTAGATCAATATAGATTAAATAACATAAAAGAATTATAAGTTCTTGATAAGTATAGCAATAATATGCTCTCCAATAGAAGTGTGAGAGAAAAAAATCTTGAAAATCTCCACTTATAGATATAACTTTCCTTAAATTACATCAGGAGGTGTGATGACAGGACAGCTCAGGTGCCTCACTGCAGCAGGAGGCAATAGGGCTGACTATTGCTCTGGATTTTTGCCAAATGTCATTGTCAGCTCTGTGATAATTAGGAATCTGTCTCTTTGCATGAAGAAGCAAGACTTCTCCTTGCAGACTGTTTCTTACAGAGACTGAACTGCCTTAGATATGTTCATGTACCATGTACCTCTGACCAGGAAAGGTTCCAGGTTTAACAAAGGTTTGGCTCATTAAAATGAAAAGGTTACAGCTCCTTCCTGATGCCACAGAAAGGAATGACCTACCCTTCACAGAGAGTATGGCACTAATGCAGCTGTTCAAAAAGCAACCCCGACCTCTGTGGGATGCTGGGACAACAAATGCAGGGAAGGAAACAAAGTCATCTTAATTCTGGAGAATGGTGTTTAGGTGTTATCTGATCACTGTCCTGTTCTCCCCCTGTTAATTTGATACTAAGTGGACAGGACATTGCTGGGATCTCTCCCTGTGGAGCTCGCTTGTTCCCTCATCTCACTTGTCCTTTCAGAAGAAATTATCTGAGAAAGCCAAACTTACACCCATTAAGGCAGCTAAGAAACTGCAAAAACTGGACGCAGAGAGGCTGCGGTAACTCCGAGGAATCTGAGCTGTAGTCAGCTTGAAACAAGCAAAAAAGGAAGCAGGTTTTTAATCCACATCTATGCTTTTCCTCAGAAAACCAATATCTAGAGTCTTCCCCTTGAGATACTACCAGTATATTTCATCTCTTTCAAATGGCATTAAAAGGTAATAACAGCTTAATGCAAAGATGTGCTGCACTGAGAAACGGATCTAAGACAATGAGGCTGTAGCAGAAAGCTCCTCTGCCACTTAACAATAGAGAATAAGAACATTTTCATTTATTTTCACTTAAAAAGGAAGTCAGAGTCCTGTGACTGCATTGATAGGAATGATGTACACACACTTCTTTGCCTTGAACTAAGGAAAAAGGAGCTGGTTCTTTCAGATGGAGTGGCAGTGCACAGAAGTCTTCAGCTCTGCCTCCCTTTGCTCCTGATAAAAGCTTGGAGCAATGAACTCTCAGGAGATTAGCACACACACACACGCCAGCTCCAAAAACTTTAGGCAGCATACATGTTCCTTTGAGTCTTGTACATGTGTTGTGTATAATGTGCTCTTTTTGATATTAAAAAGTTGCTAAGTTGCTCTCAAGCTGGAAAGGGTTTTCCATTTAGATAAGGCCAAAGCTACTGCACAGCACAAGCACATGTGTAACACTGGAGTCTGAGAGCAGCACAAGCACTGGCCATTCCACCAGGGGCTGATAAGAATGATTCCATTTTATACAAATCCTATGGGAAGTTATTTAACCCCAACATGCATTCTTCTGGTGGCACTGCCAGCATCACCTTCCCACATCCCACACCTTTCTTTCACAGCAGATTGTAACCAGTTGCCCCGTCCCTCTGCTTGGCTCTTTGCATTTAATCACTCTGTAAGTCCACAACTTTTCTATACATTGGCTGCTAAAAATACCACATGGACGTTACTCTCTACATTATGCACAGAATCAGCCCTTATATTCATGAGAAAGAAAGAAAATTATTTTGATTAAAAAAATAAACATTTCTATTTGTCTCAGTTGCTTCATTGTCTTGGCAGCACCTTTGGATCAAACACAGTCTCTCCTCTGCAAACACAGATTTGACACCGGGACAGGCTCTACTCCCTCTCATGAAAGAGCGTAACAGCTTTACACTTATTTATCATCATTCACACACACAGGTCTAACACCAAGCTAGAAAACACACATGCACTGCTGGATTTACCCTGAAAAAAATAAATAGAGGCTTGCTTGATGCTTTCAGTGAATGGGACTGCCTTTAGCACAGCATCCCTTCAATTGCTGCTGAAACACAGGAATTGTGGTGGGAGGATGTGGCGGCTACTTGGCGGCACAGAACAGCACTGAGCTGTTTCTCCTCCATGAATTTGAAACTGCTTGGGGCATTTAGGTTGGCAGAACTCTATAACCCAACTGGAACCATGCCAGCAGGGTTCACATGCTGCTCTTGAAAAGTGAGCCACCGAGGCTTTAATCACCACAAGTGGCAAGGACTTAATTTTTCATCTCATTTGAAATATGCCAGGCTCAACAGCAGACTGAGCCTCTTACAAAGTTCCATCTATTAATCAACAGTGTTTCCTGCTTCACTGGATTGCCTTGGATGTCTCCTGTTAGCAGTCCTGCAGCAGCCCTGTTTGGCTTAGCCTGTGACCTAGGAAAATCTTAGCCCACAACAGCAGAGCACAGGAGACATTCCAACACACATGGCATATGGATCATTGATACTGCAAAATTCAACCTCCAATTTCATCTGACATTCCTCACTTTCCACACCAGTGTGAACATCTTGCCTTTAGCCAGGCAACAGGGCTAGATTTTACGATCACAGCTGTATCCAGGCTTCCCATGTATGTATACATTCCACTAAGGGATCTAGGAGATGTGACGGGAGCTCATCTCAACAGAGATGGTCCAAAAATACCTGCAAGGAGCTCAGCTCAGTGAGCTCATGTCAGAGGGAATTTCTGTGTGAAGGAAAAACTCCCTAAATAGATGTGCCCCTTGCAAAACTGAGGATTTGAGGAAATTCAGTGTTTCAGCCTGAGTCACTGGCAAACTAAACTAATTCGAAGCATAAACTACTCTGAAAATCAGCTTATCTAAGGGAAGTTTGTTATTTGCAATATCAGCATTAAGATATTATCACTTTTTAATTCTCACAAAGGTACTTTCCCCAAGAGTCCTAAAAAAATACACAATTGTGTCAATACATGCAATATTGTGACAAACCTTCACATGCTGGAGTTCATAAGTGTAACTGAACTATACAGCAACACCATGAAAATAAAATTCCACCATGTTTTTTCAGCTCATCTTGACCAGTATTATTTAATACCATGGTTTTAAGGACTTTTGAAAGAAAAGTTAAGGTCTGATGCTACAGGAGGATAAACAGATGGCTAAATGTCACCAAAATCCAAAAATATATTAATTTGCAATTCTAAAGCTTCTTAAAATTCCCCCAAAATATCCCAACCCAAGATCCCTGTCCAAGCATATTTGATTTAACTTTACCTTTACAACTTTGATTATATTTGATTTAACTTTACCTTTTATATTAAAAGACCCAAATAATATATGCACATTTTGATCACACTGAAAATATTTGTAGAATATTTTTACACGCCCAATAAAAGGTAACTAAATGTAAACTTTGCTATTCTGAACATGTAAAGCCTGTAATACAGAAAATTAAAACTGTATGGTAAAAACCCATCGATTTTCTTTAAAACAGCAAAAGAAACAAGTTATTTCTGAAAGATTACAGATGAGCTATCACCTCCAGCAGTATTGTGATTTAAAATACCCAGAGCAGAAAGAAAGCCTCATGAGTGACTGTGTTAAAAAGTTTCCCATGCAAAACCAAATGCATCCTTGTTTCATATTTAATTTGCAATAGGATCCCCAGCAGCTGGGCTGTGAGAGCTGGTGCCTTGCTGCCTGCTGAGACGGGCTCCACACGAAGGGAGCACATGATTGAAGCCTAAATCCTCAGAGCTGCACCTCAGCTCCCTTTAAAGTTAATCTGAACACACTGGACTCCAAAGGAAATGAGAAGTGAGTTTCTCTCCCTTCCTATGGCACCAGGACTTCCTGTGTTTTAGCGATTGGTCAAGAACTATTATTTCCTCCATGCTATTCCCAATTGTGACTGTCAGACGTAATTAGCGTTGTCCGCACACAAGCGCAAACTATTTGTTTAAATAAGCCTGGAATCAAAGTCCCACATGCACAGAAACCCAGAGAAACGTGGAGAAACTCGGAGAATATTAGGATTCAAATATGCTGTGCCTGAACGAACATGCTGCTCTAAATATTTAGAAATGCAAAGTTCATTTGCTGAGATGAATATCCATAAAAATCTATGCAAGATAAGGGGTATTAAAATTATTCACTCTCCAGTTCAGGATGGATTATTTGGCCAATCTGTTAAGCTGTACCTCTCAGACACCCAGAATCTGTACCATCCTCCTCCCCTCAGGGAAAAGAGCTCATAACGTTTGAAGAAAAGTATGCTCCATCCCAACCGTAGGAATACACATGAAACACAGAGTCTTCCTTTAACACAGCCCTTTGGAATGGGAAAGCAGCAGACATCAACAGTGAGAATGCAGAGGGCAAACAAGTTCACCAAAGAAAATAAATTAAGCAGAAGGTTGCAGATTGTAAAGTGGCCAGAAGAAAGGCCATTTAAGTTGTTATCGACCTCTTTCAAACACATGCATGCAGAGCTGAACTTTAGTTTATCTCTCCATATAAAATACCACCCCTGGCAGCGTGGCGTCATCGCTTATAACCATCACTAAATATTAATCTCAAACCAAGTCAGAGAAATTTGTGACTTACTGTGTTACCCACCTGAAGACCCATTGTTTTCCAGCCTTGGGCTAAGTACAAGCCAGATCCAGCCCTGCTCAAGTTTAACACTGCTCCTCAAAAACACAGGTATGCTATGGTAGGCTTTGCTTAACCGACCCAAACAATGCACATTTATACACAACGAGCATACAGGGTTACATTTTACCCAGTCAAGCTGTTCAAAGAAACAGAATCCAAACCAGAGAAATACAGAAAAATACCATCTTGTCAAGTCATCAGAACACCATTAATGTTTCTAATGAGTGCAATTACAAAAATGAAAGATTCCAAAAAAACACAGCTAAAGATGAACTTTAATTATCCAAGCATCTGGCTGCATGAACCAGGGTCATGTCTCCAAATGCCTTCACATTTGAACTCTCCCCATTATCCATCCAACTTTGCATTTCTCCAAGTCTTGAAGAATTAACTGGAGTTGGCTACACACAAAAATGGGTTATCCCTTCCTAATGACTTACCCAGTCACTAGCACTCTCTTTAGCTGGGAGCTGGAGAAAACAGGAGCGTGTATCAAAGGTGAAGACTGGAAGAAGATGATCTCTAAGGTCCGTTTCAACCCTAATTCTAAGAAGACACTGAAGTCAAGAGCTGTATGGTAAAGTTAAAGGGCTTATCTGTGTGTGGCAAAAGACAAATAATTCAAATGAGCTTTCTTAGTCATAATTTTAAAAATCAGAAGGCAGAATTTCTTAATCTTAGCCTGGACTGTACCACACACAGAAGTTTATAATGAGTCATTCCCCTGATTAATGCAAGAGAGATACAGGGTCCCGTAATCCACTCATGATCTTTGTCTAGACAACTTTTTTTTCTGATGCTGAGATCAAGGTTAGGCTCAGCTACGCTTGAAAATGTGCACAAAACACCAAGCAGTATCTATTCCCAAACAGCTCCCAGCATGGATGTTTTTCACAGGAGGTTAAGAAACATTTCAGACGCTTCAGAGGTGTTAAACTGAGAAAAGTTACTCTCCAAGTAACAGTTCTCTGAGCAGTTGTGTAATTTGGAACAACTACCTGGAGGGCCAGCTCCTGAATTCCAGGTGTGAACCATTCCCTGTGTCCATGTAAATGCCACAGTTGCTAATAAGTAGCAGGAGGATGCTGGCATTGCTTAGGGCCACATGTCTCAAAATCAGACACACATATGAGGTCTCAACTGACAGGTTCTACTTCTACATCCTAGTACAAAATTAACGTTTGCTTGGACTGAGACATTTCTCCAGAAGTTTGGCACAAATTCCCATGCAGGGAGGTAGCAATCAAATTTGTGGCTTTGCTCCCAGTAGCTAAAATGATTTTTATTTGTTTTTTAAGTGCCAGGAATCACTAACATGTTCATTAAGTTAAAGCATCCTTGGTGGCAGAAGTCAGAGAAAGAAAGAAAGAAAAGCATTTGTTTAAAGAAAAATAGGAAACATTCCTGCATGAAAACACTGAAGGATAATAAAGTTACATGGTCAGCCCTTAAAATAGGCCAGTTGTGCTTCTCTTTTATCCTGCTTAAAGAATCAGGCAGACTTTTCATTTCCCGCTCTCTTCCCTCAAGTCCCCAAAAATACTCAGGGCAGTTGGAGAAAGTTTGAAAGGCCCAAGAACAGTAACACCCAGCTATCAGACAATAACCTAATTTGAAACTTATGCTTTCAAAGGCACAAAGGTGTCTGATGATCCAGCTGAAATAAAATCCTCGAGCATAGCTGCAGTAGACAGTGCAGGAAGCAGCACAGGCACTAAACAAAGTCACACATTGTCAGAAAAGGGAAAAAACTGATCTGACGTGACGAGTCAAGACAAGTGACAAAAGTTTTGCTGAAAAAGGATCAGTAGGAAATTAAAATCATGACAGCATTTCTGTTCAAAATACACAAGACAATAGAATCCTTTTATCACAAAGTCCCATTTTCTCCTCCAGTTTTATTCGAACCAAAATTGCAATTTGCACATCACAATGCAGTGAAAGGATCCATGACTTTCATTCCCATTCCATGTAAATAATTTACTGCAAAAGGCTGGCTTTTATCAGGCAACTTCTGTGTTTTGCAGTTTTTATTTTTGAATCCTTAAGAATCACTAACTTGTAAGTTATCTAAACAGGTCTGAAAAACAGAAAAATCTTTGTGAGAAGGTTTTAAAAGAATGCTATCCCCTTGAAGTCACATTAGCTTCATTTCAATTGCTATATGCAGCAAATAAGACTAGACAGCTTAAGAAGCTAAACCAATAAATTTTCCCAATGCTGAATTTTTATAGTTAGTTTTACTAACTCCTTGCTATTACTTGTAAAAAAATGGAGGCAGTATCTTTATAAAATTTATTTTCTGATTTGCTTCATGTATAGCCAGGTTCCACCTGGTTTATTTATTTTAAAGGATAAAACACGTAAAAGACCCCAACAAACAAAAACATGAAAATTCATCACAAGCCTCTCCTACAATTAAACAAAAACATTTTTAATCCATGTCCTCCATTCCCCACTTCCAGCTGCCATTAAGTTTCTTAAAAAATAGCAAGAGTTGTTGTATTTTTTTTTCAAAAGACATGAATTATTAGAAGCTAGGTACTAGTCCCCTAGACAATATAAAAATAGTGCATGTGTCTGTCTCCACAGTCGACAAATCCCAGCTACGTGATTTAGTTCCTACCACAGATAAAATTTTACTATGGCACTTATTACATTGATTTTTTTTTTCTACAAGTGCTGCAAATTAACGAAGCTCTCCTGTGAAAATCTATTTAACTCCACATTAAAAAAAAACCACAAACTTCATTAAATCCTTTTTTGCAGGATTTCACTGGAAATTATGCTTTCGATTATGATACAACTCCTTAAGAAAAGGCAGAGATATAGTTGTCCTCCCAACTACAGCTTTATCAGCACACCTTCCAGAAAAATTATTTTTCTGTCTAATGGCAAGATTTAAACCAGGCACATTTTCTGTACACTTTTTTTTGTTCCTGTCTCATATTTTCCCTTTTTCCTTTGAAACCTGCCTCTCCTATTGGCTCCTTCCCAATGCCTTTCTTCTGGCTGCATCTCAAGCTTGGCTGCTTTTCTCATTTTGTCTGTTTCTCCTGTTGCTCCTTCCTTGCTGGGCTGCTGCAGATGTGAGGATCCGTCCTCACAAAAGCAATCAGACTCTCAGTGCACTGCACACACAGGTAAAGGATGCCTGTGAGTGTCAGCAACCAGGCACAGCGAGCAGCCAGGAGCAAAACCTCCACACTCTGGCAGGGCTTTAACTCTTCAGGCTGCTCGAATACACAGTACCTATTTCTCGAGGAGTGGTGGTTTCCTAACCAACTACACTGGAAAAGCTCTGTTGAAAAGATCATTGCTGTTTTAGAATCATTGGTGCAGCTGCTAGAATGAGGAAGAGTTAGTCTGTGGGGTTAAACTAGAGCTGGGGAAAGGCAGAAAAGTCAAAAAACGACAACAGCAAGACCTGTGTTACCAAAATGGCAAAGTGATCCCCAGGATCCCTTTAAAAGCCCATCACATTCTGATTTACAAAGAGGGACTGGCTTTGTTTAACCCTTGGAGAAACCAGAGATTGAAATCACTCTGGTCTGAGATCCATGATTTGCTACATTCCATTCTAGACCATGGCCACAGAAAGCACTGCCAGCCTGACGGGGCAGTGACAATTTTTAAGTTCTGCTCTATTTTCCCACTGGAGCTCGACACTAATGCTTTTCATCACCCTGATGCTTAATGCTTTGTACAATTACAATTCTAGCACTGGTAGAACCTAGACACAAAAATGTGTTCTTTTGATTAGCACCTTGCTTCACCAGCACCCCCAATTCTCATCAATTCAAACGAGATTTGCAGAAGCTACCACAGCATTAAAAAAACTAGAGATGTGCTGAGGTGAGCTGCAATTTGACAGCTGGGTTTCCACGCTTCCAGGTGGCTGAAAGCATCAGGTTTTGGTAGGTAATAGGTCCTAACATCACATCAACAGCAAAGAGGGGAAAAGGCAGGACTGTAAGAAGATCAGCAATTTTATGCTTTGATCTGACAGTGAAATAAAATGCTCTGACAGAAAAGGCTACAAATAAATCTGAATTTGTAAACTGTGCCAAGAACTTGTCCTGACTCAATGATCAGAAATACAATGACAGTGCTTGAGCATACATTACCAGGAATGAAAGACAACAAAATTTAATGCCTGGTAAAAATTACATTTGTTCCCACACCATTTTTAAGGAGAAGGAGCTGAACCTCTAGGAGTGGGAGTGAAGTGGTTTGAAGCAGAGGACAGAAAAAAATGCAGCTGGAATCGCAGAGAAAGTCTGACTCTCTAAAAGCAACCCTTCTCCCCACAAAATATCTAAACTAGTGAGAAGAGACTCCCACGTTTTCTCCCTCATATCCTGCTGCCATGCACCTGCACAATTAGAATGTAAGAGAGGAGTAAGTGTCTAATGTAAATACCACAGACTGTGAACAGTACTGCACACACAAAACCAATGTGTTTTCTTCAGTTTTACAGACAGAGAAGCAGGGATGGACTGCCTGTGACTTCAAAAAGTCACAAAAAGAGAGCAGTTGGCATGAAGTGGTTATATAAAAAAATAAAAATTATTATCGTTGTTGTTGTTATTATTATTAGTAGTAGTATTATTATTTTTAATGAAATTATATCAAGAGGCAGCAAGTACAGGTTGAGATTAATTCCAGGAAGCTTAAAAATAAGGATACCGTGGCACATGAAGATTTACAATGCGCTTTTCTTTGTTTTATTCATGGAGAATGGTACATGTTCTTACAACACTAGGACTCTCAACATTATCACAAAATGTAATAGTGATTATTATTAGCTGTGGAGAAGTATCTGGGCTTTCTGAGCTGGCCTAGTTTCAGCACATACGGTTTTGCTTCAAATGCAATCAACAAATTCTATGAAGTTGATTTATTATTGCAAAATGTATGTTCTCTTGCATTAAAGCACAAGAAATAAAGCATGACCATCATGTTTTGTAACTAATTTATTTTTTTCTCCTTTTTTAATCTGTCTTACAACTTTACCATGACATTTTAGTGACAACAGTGCTAAACTAACTCAAAAACAAAAAGGAGAGTAATTAAAAATAGACAGACAGCGAACATCATGATACATTGCCATAAAATTATCCCTTCAGTGTCCTTTGTAAAAATACTGCTAAAAATCCAACATTTTCCATGGCAATACTGAGTCAGATTGTTTTATAATATGTAGAATTATATATGCAGATCCTCACAGCACAAGCATTTGCTTGCACTCCACATTTAAGGCAAGGAAACATTTTCTGCTTTCTTGGAACAAAATTTGTATCACAGAACTTCTGACTGACACAATTTACAGATCCTGAAAACTTATTTGTCTTCCTCCCTTTCCCCCACAACTTCAGGAATCACTCAGAGCTCTTTCAGAATTTCTTACTGTTGAGTACAATGAAAGAGACGGCTCCTCTCACACGGCAAGGGCTTTCTGCTCTTACGGATTCTCTGGCAGTGATAACCAAGATATCTCTGTGCTGCTGGGCAGCCACTGCCTAACCTGAACAACCACCAGTTCTGGAGTAAGTGGAAATAAGAAGTTGGTTACATGTGCAGAACTAAAGGACTTTTGGGAAGGAGGGCAGCAACACCTACTGGTCGTGGCGCAGACTGAACACTGCTTTGGTTTGGTTTTTAATTTAACAGTACTGAAAAAAGAGTTTTTTCTTACTAGAAGTGGCTACATTATTGCTAAAATGTATCAGCACTCATAATTTCTGACCCCTAACAGTAAATAAATATTCATAACTGAGCTGAGCTCTAGGCTTTAATATAAAATGGGACATAAGGAGTCCTGCTTATGATTCCTTAAAGTCACTGAAGGATTTACATCGCACACCCTAATGTGCACAAAGCCTTTCTCAATTTCTAATTATTGCCTACTCAAAGCAACTCAAATATTAGGGACTGAACAATCTGAGCAGTCTCATTTTTTTCCTACACTATAAAATACTGCAAAGTATTCAAATGGCTTCTGCAATTCTTCAGTATTTTTAACATGCATTCCTCTAATCTCCAAAAGTAAGTTTTTCTTCCAAATATTACTTGGAATAACATAGAACAAAACATATACAGCAGTTCTGTGATGCACCTCATCCCCTTCAAAAACGAACCACAGAGCATCAACACCATTTTCAGAAAACACTTAAATTCAAAATTAAAATGTCCTCAGCTGTAAATTTTTTAAATCAACTATAACAAATCTGCGTTCAGCAACTGTATTTAATGCTTCCTTTAAATTTCCATTTAAAAAATATTTCATTAATTTTTTCAAGTTGTGTGTGTCTATATGTGCGCTGATACACTACCCTTAGGCATCAGAAGTTTTCCTGGTTCTCATCCAACTTTGGAAATAATATCTTCTTGCTTCAGGTGTTAAAAGGATTCATACATTATTTATAAGGACTGCTAAAATCTAACTCCTGGATCTAACTTGCAAGAGAAAGAGTATAAAAAGTTACATATAGGAAAAAAAAGAAAAAGCACAACTGTCCCCATTTCAATTTTTAGCCTCTCTTTGTATGTCGGGTATTGTCAGGCTGAGTCTGTAACTCTCCTCTCTCCCTCCCCATGCTCAGATATTTGTCTGCAGCTGTTTTGAGCCTCGCTGGATTTGACTTTTCTTGCATATTTTAGAGTATCATTTTCCAAGGGAAAAAAAAAACAAAACAACTGCAACACTGCTGGGCAACTTGTTACACTTCAAAGATGCCAGATTTCTCTGACAGAATGGTGTTTGTTTACCTCCTGAAGAATCAGGCCAAAGCAAGTAGCCAGAACAGGGGAGCTAAAATCCCCATTCACATCTCAAAGTCTTCTTCCTCAGTACTCTTCTTTTATATATGCTGTCTACACATTTGATATTTATATTTTGTTCTCCTCTTCCTGGTTTGAGAGAGTTCATTGTTAAATTTTTAGAACAATCTTTTTAACAAACTTCACAAGGGTGACACTTCAGGATCTCCTTACTAATTTAAGAAAGTATTTCTGTTTTGAAAGCAGTTCAACTTCCTGGGTTGTATTAAGGCAAGAAGCAGTTCAGTGTTTCAATAGTAATATAGTTATCAATAAAATAACATAAAAACTACATCTTACTATAACAATAATAAAATAGTTATCAATAGCAAGAAATGCTATTGATCTATAAAACACAACTAAAAGAAACAGAAAATTAAAGTCTACAGAGCCTCAGAAATACTCACCAGGATGAGTAAATCCTCACTTTGTTACTGGAATGAGCATATTTGTTCAGAACACACCAAACCCAGCACCTGTTCCTCACCACAATTTCACTTGCTCTAACTGGAGTACAAAGCAACTGCATTTTTAGCTGAACATGATGTAAGAGAGCCTGAACATACACTTCCTACAGCTTGCTAAACTACTGGAATACTACCCCATGCCACACTTGTACCAGCACAGCAATGGATTTCTTTGCCCAACAAGGTGATGTTGCTTATATTCATCCTTACGCTGGGCAGAGTTTTTACACCTATTTCAACAAACAGACTTTGAGACCTTCATTCCTAAAAAAGAGCAATATGCACAATAGAGCACGATATCCCTTCTGTCCCCACACAATTCTAAACCAAGTATCTTGTGCAGGTTGCAGCTGTTTTGGAAAATTATGTTCTTCTGTCTGGGATTTTTATGCCCACTACCTTACATATATTTATTTCCATACAAAGTACAGTTGTGTGCTGTTCACTATTCAAAGGGCAAGTCAAACTAGGTCATGTTTCTTAAAGGTTTATCTTATTAGCAATCAAGTC
This sequence comes from Poecile atricapillus, assembly GCF_030490865.1. Taxonomy (NCBI): domain Eukaryota; kingdom Metazoa; phylum Chordata; class Aves; order Passeriformes; family Paridae; genus Poecile; species Poecile atricapillus. The sequence continues at coordinate 4,201,568 of NC_081289.1, read as the reverse complement.
TCATATAGCTGAAAATTAGAGAAAACAAGTATGCTTTTTCCACTGCCACAGTGAAAATTCTCAGGTTATTTGCATCTCATAGCACTTGTATAGTTGGTTTCACTGTTTCCTCAACCTTTGCCTCTGTGGGACAAGAAAGGGAAGGAGCAGCTGGATGATGAAACCCTAATCAATGTTAGCAAAGAGAATTAAAAGCCAGTACAATGCCTCTAAAATACTCTTCCATATTTTAAAGCTGAATTCATTTTAATTGGAAAAGGAGGCTTTTCTGTTTGGTTGGGTTTGGGTTTTTGGGTGAAATTTGTCACAAGTAAGGAGAAACAGCTATCAGGAGTAGGAAATGCTGTGTCTCACCAGCCTTCCTTCTTCTACCTTTACCAAATTACAGAAGCCCTTGCAGGACGCATAAGTGGGAGGCTAACACATAAAAGGTAATGCAGAGCATTCATTCCTACTGTCATCTCAAAACTTAAAATTTAGAATGCATTATTGAAACATGGGGTAACATGGTGAATTTTTGGCACCAGTTAATCTGGAAGGAAAGTAAGAATGGTGGAGAACAAACCTGCGACAGCACTGCTACCTGTTTTGCAACCCTGCTTGGGTAGCACCCCATGGGCCCTTCCTGTGCCACTGCCACAGGGCAGCACAGCTTGAGCTGCTGAAGGATGCCCACAAATACCCAAATACACCAAAACTGAAAGCAAAGGATTGATTTCACACCTTCTTGAGAGGAGACAATAGGTGGCAGGTAATCAGGGATGTACTCCTTCCTCTCTTCTGCATCCTTACTTCCCAGCTGGGGGAACTGGAGGACATTGTTCTTGCTGACGGGGAACGAAGGGATTTGATGTGCAAAAGTGACAGGTTCAATATTGTGTATGTAATCTTCCAGCTCATGCAGGTTAACCCCCATAAGCTTGAAGGCATCGCCTACGTCATCCAAAATTGGATCTGTGCGGCCATCTGGAACAAAAAAAAAACAACAGAACAATATTTTCATACAAATCTAGGTTAAAAAATATTTTCATACAAATACAGGTTAAAAAATTCGACCTTCAATATACTTCAAGATACTTCAGGATTACAGTTCCCCAGCTCACCACCAGTAAGAGAGATGGATTGACTACTCCACAGCTCCACCAGCTTACTTTCAGGAGGGTTTTGTTTTGAGCCATCACTTTGTTTCAAATCATACCACTGAAGAAGTGCACTCCAGGAAGCAAATCAAGCCCAAATGAGGGAGCAACAACAGGCAGCTTTACCTGGCAACAGTCAATTAACACCATACAACCCCATATGCAGAAAGTGTTCTTTATCAGTATGAACAGATCAAACATTATTTCTCAGCCTAGAAGAGCAACAATTTCATTTTTTTGAACTGACTGTAGTTTACAGAGAGAAAAGGAAAAAGAAGCCTCTTGATATAAAAAAAACCCTTCACAAAGTATCTTTCCACCTGTAGAGGAAATTTACTGGCTTCATAAACTATGAGCCACTTCATCTACTGGTTAGCTACTCCTGGATAAAAGAGAGGAATATTAAATAGTGGTCTGATGAGGACAGAATATTTTATACTATACTTCAGGGGCTGATTTTTTGGGGTGAAACTTAAGTTTGATTCTACAGAAAAAATCTTATTTTCTTCATAAAAAGTAAAGTGAAACCTCACTAGCCAGGCAGTCAGGATCTTTATTTAATAAGATCTCCAAGCAAATAGTCCAACAGAGGATGCAGTTTGTGCTGTACAATTAATTTGGCTCAAAGCTTTAAATGACACTTGCAGAAGCCCAAGTACCTCAGTTTCCCTGGCTTGACAGAGGAAAATCCCTCAAATGGCCTCCGGAGGGAGAACTGGGCACCTGGCTTTGGCAGCCAAGGCACCACTTCGAGTCTCTTCCCGACTTTTCATAACAACAATAACCCAAAAACAATGCTGTAAACCCCAAACATGATTTTAAATGCAATAAAATGATATACTGAATTATTACAATTCTGTAGAATTGGCTTATGAAGATATTACATCCCTATATGATGATAAGCTGTGATTTACTTTAAAAAGTAATTATGGAAAAGCAGCCTGTGTTTATTGAAGGAACACAATGGCTATTGTGGAGCCCTGGCTCCAGAGAATGGGGGGATGCTCTTTTGTTTGTCCTTTAACCTAATCTCTTCTTGGTTTATCTTGAAGCTGAGGCAGCTGAGAGAGCTGGTTCTCACATCACTGCATGAATTCCAACCCCCAGCCAACTCACGCCTGCAGGTACGTTTAGAAAATGAGAATTTTGTTCTAGAATTTCCCTTCTTAAGTCTTGCAGTCAAGATAAGGATAATACTCAGATTAGGGGGTTGATTCTCAGCTCTCCAACACCGGCCTCTTGTGTGACTCCGGGCAAGTCTCGCTTGTGTTTTAATTCTTTCCACAGCTAAAAGGAAGATCAGACCAAGTTACTGCCAGTTTTACCCTCCTGTATTTGGAATGTGAACTCTGCAGGGTGAGAAGCACCTCAGAGTTTGTGTTTGTGTAAGATACCTGGTACAAGTGCAATACCACTTGGCTCTGCAAACTCCAGACTTGCATGCACATAATTACACAAGGATATCAACACTGCAGAGCAGTTAGGAGACCCTTATACTTCTTTGGGGGGGGAAGTGTATTTTATGCTTAAAAATTACATTCAGATAATTGACACTACTAAGAAATTTTGTGTTGTTGCTTCTAGTTGCTCTTCAGGCTATGAAGATACCTATGAACTCAATGAAGCATTTTCTAAGGTGTCAAGATTTAACAGGTACAAGTTTGACAAACAGGTGAGAAGAAAAACTTGGGGAAAACTTTTCAAAGGTCTTTTCCTTGATCTGCACAGGATCTTTTTAAGCTGCAGAAAAGTGTGCTGACATGATTAGCAAGTGATAAATGCTAAAAAGGAATTCTTTCTACAAGTGCTTTTTAAGAACACTTGGAAAAGCAGCAGCTACTAAGTGTAACTGAAGCATGGAAATATTTAACAACTGTATCACAAAACAATTACGTGTGTTAGAAAGTGGGTTCAAAAGGTGACCAAAAAAACCCCAAAGAAGATTCAATTTTCCCACAGCTTTGACATTTGCCTCCAAAGAGACAATGCCAAGTTTAAAGTTTGATTGAAAACTAAAAATAATGTTTAAACCTGCACATGTCAAGGGGATGAAAGGATGGAGCAGTTAACCCTTCTTTTCAAGACAGTGTCCTCAGTGATAAAAGTGTTTGAAAAAAGTATCAGGTCTATATTCATAACTGTATTTAAAATCAAACCAGTTGGAAACTATCACAGCATAAAAATGCATTAAATGTATTTCTAGGTTATTAATCAAATTAAAACTATACACTTTTATTTCAACAGTTTAGCATTTCTCTTCACTGTCTGGCTTAATAAAAAATCAGTAAAATAGCAGAAGCCAGACACATGAAAGGGAATGCTGACAAACATGTAATACACTCTCTCCTGGTGTTTCATTTAGTCTTAGGCTTCTTTCTGTGAGTAAAGGATGCCAAGAAAAAAAGTTAAATCTGTGCCTACTGAACTTATCTCATTATGCTTCACATATCTGTGCTATCCTCAGTTTAAAAATTCAGATGCTGAAGCCTCCCAGTGAAATAATTAATCTAATGTCACACAGCAAGTCAGTGCCAGATCACAGACACTTCAGAGATTTGGTTTCCAGTCTCTTGCTGTTCTTTATACCACAACAGTTTAAATACTATCATTGTTCAGGGCTGGGAAGAGATGGAAGGAGATGGGAATAGTTTATCCAGCAAGTTACAACTCTCATCCCTTTACCTCATGAACTGTGAACTAGGAAAATACCTTTCTCACGAGCTTTTAAGCTGCACTATCTCCCAGAATGGGAACTGTGCTCCCAAAGTGGTAAAGCTGTGGCAGCAGCAGAGCTAAATTAAGACCATTTGGTCTCAAAACAGCCCACCAGAAACCTGTGGGAATGGTCGTGCAACTACGATATTCTCAGTCTCCCTGGGCATGAGAATAAGCACCAGGTGAGGAAGAATCTGCATGTGGAACTGCATCCCAAAAGAGTACTGGTCTGAAATTATGGGCAGAGAGAATCCAGGCAGAGCAGAGTATTTGTGTGGAAAGTTATCCAGCCCTCAGCCCCACTGCTCAGTATCACCTGCAGATCAATCAACCTGTCTACAAGGAAAACGAAATCAAATACAAGAATGGAGCACTAAACTCTCATACAAACAAGGGTTTGGGCTGGGGGAAAAAGGATTTCTTAGAAGCTCTTAAAGCCTAGCTATTTTTGCAAAAGTCACAAGAATTCCTCCAGAAAACAAGCTGGCCAGTGCTCATATCATCCAAAGGCACTGTGAGGGAGTTGTGTGGAATTAGGGAACTGTCTTACTTGTCTTAAATTCAGTCTCAGGACCAGCTGATTCCCTTTTGCCAAACTCTCCCCCACCACCTCCTCCTTCCTGGCCCAAAGTTCATATGAATGAGTGAAAATTTAACAGGCAAGTGAGTACAGAGCAGAAAAGCCTTTAGTTTCATGCCAGGTTTCTTAAAGGAAGTAACTACAGTTCTGTAATAAATATACTGAGAAAAATTAATGAGTCACCACCAATGCTACATGTACACATGTTATAAATAGCTCAGCATTCCCCCTCATGGCTGCTGTAAAAGAGATTTTTATTTTTTTTTTCCAGATTTTATTTTAACCAGCAAATTATTAGGTATAGCTCCTTGGTATTTTAATTACAGGCTCTATCACAGATTCCCTGTGCTCCAGCACGTCACACAAAGTTACTCCAGGATAAGTGTTTCAAGGACACAACATAACTTCCACCCAGCAAAGTCATAAGCATGAACAATAGGTTATTTAATAAGTATAGATGCCTTACTTAAGGCATCTTAAGTGGGGAAAAAGGGGTCCTATTAATGTAGTTACCAGTCAGGCAAAAGCATCTTCTTGCTATTGGTGCTCAGAGTCTGCTATTTCTCCCAGTAACTTCAGAAATGTCAAGCAAAAAAACACATTGTTCTTCTTTATATTATTAGCCAGTAAGAAGTTAATTAGCTTAAAAACATCAACACTTAAGGTTATGAGGACATAAAATGTAGACTTATAATGAATGTTACAGGCCCAGGATAGATCCTTGTTACAAAGTCATTCAAGGACCAGCAGCAGGAATCGGCTCACTTAAACTGATCATCAAAATCTAATCCTTTAATACAGATTATTACTGTAGAGTGGTAAGAATGAAGTAACTAAAAAGAAAAAAAAAAACAAAGACAACACATGAGGTAAATTTAACATTACAAAGAAAGAAAAAATTGGCTGATGTCAGGTGAATTCTCTCCTCTGTGGTAATTATCAGTGAAAATATTGGTCTGCTGTTTGCATTCTCCCTTTGCTATAATGAAGGTTAAAGGAGAGACTGTGCAGACATTGGAGCAGCTTTGGAGCCAGTTCTGCCTTGGAAAACATTTTGCAATATCGGCAATTTTTCCTTCCAGTTATAATACCGTGTTCACCAGATCAGAACCTGCCTTTTAACAAAAATGCAGTTGCATTAATAATACCAATTTCAGTATGGTCATTAATATTTTTATATGTATATATAATTAGTATGTAGTCCTGCAAGGAACAGGACTTGGACTCAATGATCCATGTGGGTGCCTTCCAACTTGAGATATTCTACAATTCTATGTTTGCATAAAAATAATCTTCAAAAAAAGTAGTGAAACAATATGAAACTAAAGACGAACTTTTAAACTTTATTTCCTAACTGTTAGCAAATTTCAGGGGGGGGGAAAAAAATAAATCACAGTATATCCAAGCATAAGCTCAAGACTGAAAACTGAAAGAAAGCAGAGGAAAATCCGCCTCTAAATTCAAGAAGTTCATTATCCAGCTTATTACACTTCTAGTTGTACTAGCAGATAATCTAAATTTGTCCTGATGAAATACGTCCAGGTGCCCTCAGTGATAAAGTAGCTTCTATCTGACTGTTTTTTAGAGCAATGTAACAGAAAAAAATACTTTAGGGGGGTGTGAATGACAAGTCCCCTCCTCATCCTTCCCATGAACTGCACCACTCACATAAATAGACTGGAAACTGACCTGCCTTAATGGATGTGTTAAGAGGTAAAACATGACATATTCTGCATGTCTATAACCCACCACCCCACAGCCAAGCTACATTAGCTAAATTCATGGCAAACAAAGCAGATTCTGATCTGCCCTCATGGACAGCTCCCCAGTAAAAAAAATCCAACCTATATCATTCCAGAGCAGGTAAATCAAAGCACCAGCTCTGCCACCCCTCTGTCAAAGCACCTGAAATAGGAGTGCAAAACAAAGTGGCACCTAACAGGGAGCTTTTCCCTTTTCACCTCTCCTTAAAACCAGCAACAACAATGCAGAACTCTGCTCTCAGAAACCACTCTACATCCGTTTGTTTTGTAGCCTGATACCTTAATTACATACTCCAACACTGGTTTTCAAATATTTAATTTCAATTTTAGGACAAAACAGCACACAGCATACTGAATAGAGCTCCTTTGACAAGCTTTCCACAAATTTGAGCAGCATAATATGGTGTATTTTAAGAGGAAAACCCTGATTTTCTCCCTGTAAGTTCATCCTCTCCTCCACCCCCAACACAGCATTCAGAAGCATTTCACGGCATCAAACACATCTCAAAACCGCTTTGCAAATCCTTTTGCCTTCTCTTTGCAGCCACAGAAGCTCCCATCAACTACAGCTACTGTAAATGCAAAGAAACAACAGCAGAAAAGTAATGAAAATCTTGAATGTAGCTCTCCTAATGGGATGTAACAGCTGGAACAAAGATCTAACCCAGCTGGGAGAGCCATAATTTTCTTCTGCAAGTGAGAGAACATGTGAGCAGCGATGACAGGCTTTTCACAGCAATACCACGGTGTCTCAACTACGTCAGAGTAAATCCATTCAGTTTGGAACACAAAGATTATGTCCCTCAGCTGACAGCCCTGCTAACTCAAACCCCACTGGTTTGACTCCGAGATAACGCCCTGACAATGAAGATGCTACAATTGGAATTTAATTAATTCTACTTATGCAAAACCATGGCAGAATTCAGCTCATTCATCCAGAGCTGGGTTTGTACAGTAACTTATTTTAGGAGCAAAAGGAAACAATTCTGAAATCGCAGGGAGATGTCAGCTCAATATTAAGATGTCGTTTTACAAACCTTTTTAAAGAAAGAAATACAGGCATCGTTTTAAGAGAGGTGATACAAAAAATATCACATCACTGGCACAAACAGAGCATATTCCCCTTCTCCTCAAAGATAAACAAACAAACAAACAAATCTAAAACCACCAAAGATTGTGATACTTGTGGTACTTCCTTCCCCACTCATAGAGGCAAAAAATGCCTTTCCCACTTTCAGTAAGCAAACCCAAAGCAAGAAAGGTGTATCTGAGCTCTACAAACCTCCAGTCCTCAGCACCAAAAAAATTACTTGCATCATCTCTATGTCTTTTCCTCCCAGTCTTAAAAACACTACAGCAGAAGCATCTTCCTCAAAATTTGTAATAACCCTATGAAAGAACAGCTCTGACCAAACCTAGATGAGCTTCTTTTTCACCTCGTCACTCCATCCTCCTAAACCCTCTATGTTGTCTCCTTTCATTGCTTTAAAGATAATTTCTGTGTGGATTGGAATACAAACTTCACAGCTGCACTTGTACTGCTGGGATATATGGGTTAATATTGCGCAGTCCCATTTCTAGACTAACTTGCTCTCAAATTTGGGGAAAGTTGTACAAGTAAACCCATACAACCTGAGAAATCCAGTTTGCAGCATACAGTCATTCCTAAGCTTGGTTACACTGCCACTGTCAGACTTGATCTCAATTATTCCTGAAATGATGAAGCAGAGTCAGGACCATCATTCAGCTCATCACTTTGCTGCATGGGGGACCCCTGCAGCAGGGAGAAATTCCCTTCTTCAGAGAAGGGACACAACCTCCAGCAACAGCACTTTCAGGCTGTGGTTGCTCCTCTCCTGACCAAGCCACTCACACTGCACCTCCCAGCTCCGCACACTGTCCAAATTCACCCCTGCAGAGAAATCCAACAAACTCAGACCTCATAGTTCCTTGTATCTTGATGCTGCATCCAATCCACCACCAGCTGACAGCAGCATGTCTCCGATATTCCTCTCACCTGTGGCTGTGACACCTCATTAGCACAATTCCCACAGCTTGGACAGCACTGGCAAACATTCCCGGTGATGCATTTCAGGGCTGCGATCCCTATTACCTCTCCAGTAACCTCCTGCAGGCCTAAGCACATTCTCTGAACTGGTGTTGGCTACAGCAGCCCCCAAATCCACCAGTACTTCAGGCAATCAGTTATCCATCCCAGCTCAAGCCCCTGCCAGACCCAACTGACCCCTGCCCCAGGGGTTCTCCAGGACTTTCCCCTCCACAAGTACAGGACACATGGAGCAGCAGCTGCCCACAATGCCACAGCTCTTCAGCATGCCAAAGGAAGGGGGAACATGTGACTCTTGGCACAGAAGGCATAAGCAGCCCTGCTTTTCCAGGCACACAGCCTATATCCACCTCTCCATGCTCCCCAAAGTCCCTCCACTATGGAGATCCCCCTTCAATTCCTTCCTACTACTCACAGATCCAGCAGGAGCACTGGCAGCCCCATCTATGCACACAAATCTCTGCCACATGACACCCTCCCTGCCCCACATGTAGGACAGCAAAGGCCTCCACACACACAGACTCATGACCCTCTAACCACACTGAGAGCCTGAGCCTTGCTCCGCATTCCCCATATTTCCTGTGTTTAGACCTGGCAGTGATCCTGACAGCCTCCCTCTCCCCAAAGATTGTCACCTCCCACCCCTTCCCAACCCATCAGCCTCCTTTGCTGACATTCCCAGACCCAGCACATCCCTTACCACCCTCTCAGCCCCACTGGCAGCATTACTGACCAAGCAAGCAACTGGACATCCCATCCTCCAAAACCCCAAGTTCTGCAGGTACCAGCAGGACATCCAACCCCTCAGTACCTCCACCCCACTCACAAGGACACGCAACTGCATCCTCTACTGTAGACACAGACCCAGCAGTCGTGCTCACTTCTGACATCAACACCCACATTCCACACTCGTGTGTGACCCAGACAGCAGTCCTTGGCACTGATTCCCAGGCCTCTTTTCTTTCTCTTCTTCTATTTGCTGTAAACTCATCCCTTCCATGCTCCCACCCCAGCCCCACCTCACCCCTAATACAGTGAGGCCCTGGGCATCCTGCACCTCACCATCACCTTCAGCTCCTTCTGTACCACTTCAATGGCAGTGTTGGCTAACTCCAGTCCCCCACATATCCAGCGAAACCTCTTCCTCTGCATCCACATGAGGACACTTATACCTCATGCAAGTGCACTAAATTATCCGCAGCCCCAACCCACCCCTTCTGCACTCCACAATTCCCATGTGCAGCCCTGCCACACTCCCACATTCTGTGCACTACAGCTCCACTTCCCCCCAAAAACATGTTAGTGTTAGTGCATCCCTGCCTTCCTACATTCCCCATACACATGCTCCCAGCCCCACAGTACCACTGCTTCCCTTCTCCACATAAACATTCCCAGAGCACCCCAGCAACAGGACCTCCAGGCACACTACTCCCTCCCCATGCAGGAGGGAGTCCAAGCCTTGCACCCTTCATCCTCAGCACTTCCCCTTGTGACAGAACAGTGAACCCCACACACACACCCCCACCTGCACTGGGCCCCCACAGCCCCCTCAGCACTGACTCCAGGGCACAAAAGATGACCCAAAAATGAGCCACGACAACACAGCACCACATCCTCCATGTACACATCCCACCAGTAAAAGGGGCTGGCTGCCCCTTCTCCCTCCAGTTCATCCCGCTCCCAGATTCAGAACATCCCAGCAATGGGGCCAACAGTGCCCTCTCCCCCTCCTGTACTCGTGTCTCTCCCTCTCCAGCACACTGCTCACCGTAGCCAGAGAGAGTGGGACAGCACCCCCATGTCCCCACACCCCAGACCCACTGCCACAGAGCCTCCTGTTCTCCAACTCCAGCCCCACAGCCCCAACTCCTCACCCACAGCCCCACAGTTCTCCCTGGCACCAGGACCCCCTTGACCCAGCACTGCCCCACGGCTTCCCTCCCCGTCCTCTCAGTCCTGTGCACCACTGCACAGCCTGGCTCCCCTTCCCCACAGCTCCCAGCACATGGGCTGATCTTCCCCAAACCCACATCTCATGCTCACTGACCCAAAGACCCCAGCACTGCCCAAATCCCACCTCCCTGCACTCTTCTGCCCTGCCCAAATGACCACAGCTCCGTGACCCTGCCCTGCCAAGCACCCTCAGCTCCTGGCACTGCCTGACAAGCAGCAGCTTCCAGCTGCGCTCCCCACACCTCCATAAAGATACCCCACAGCCTTTCCCCACAGATCCCCACTCAGGGTCCCCTGTGCTACCCAAACCCACCTCCCTGTACCCCCCTGCCCTGTCCCCCAGACCCCTGCCCAAAACCCACCTCTCTGTGCCCTCCTGTCCTGCCCCCCAGACCCCAGCACTGCCCCAAACCATTTCCTCGTGCCCCCCTGCCCAAATCCCACCTCCCCGTGCTCCTGCCCTGCTCCAGCACTGCCCAGCGCCGTTTCCTTGGCGGGATGGCCGAGACTGGCAGGGCTCACGGAGCTCACTCAGTCCGGACCCTGCTCAAGCAGGGCCACTCACAGTGGCCTCCGGGGACCGTGTCCAGCCGCATCCCCCCGGCCCGGCCCCAGCCCGCACTCACAGAGCTCGCAGTAGCGGTGGCAGCCCCGGCCCAGCCCCTGCAGGTACCGCTGCAGCACGTCGGTGAGGAGGTCGCAGGCCGAGACCTGCACCGAGTCCCAGCCCAGGGCCTGGCAGATCTGCGCCACCGACACCCGCAGCAGCCAGCGGGAGTAGGTCTCGCACATCCCGCCGGGGCCGGGGGGCCGCGGGAGCTCTCACGCACCGCCCGCCACCGCCGCCATCGCTGCCGCCATCTTGGCGCCGCCCCGCCCCCGGCAGGCAGCGCCGCTCCAGCGCCGAGCGCATCGAGCGGGGCGGGGCGCGGAGCGCGGGAACCCGCCCGGAGCCCTCAGTGCCGCGTCCCGCAGCGCGGAGGGGACACGGCGGGGTCGGCGTCGTGTAAATACATCAGGATCAGTACCCCAGCTTCGCTAAATGTCTCCCACCGCCTGAAGGGAGCTTACAGGAAGGATGTAACAAGACTGTTTACAAGGGCAGGTAGTGACAGGACGAGGCGGAACGGCTTCAAACTGAGAGTGGTGTTAGATGAGATGTGGGGAAGAAATTCTGCACTGTGAGGGTGATGAAACACTGCCACAGGATGCCCAGAGAAGCTGTGATGGCCCACTCGTGGCGGTATTCAAAGTCAGGTTGGATGGGGCTCTGAGCACCCTGGGATAGTGAAAAGTGTGTCTGTCCATGGCAGCGGGTACAAGATGATCTTTAAGGCCCCCTCTAACCCAAACTATCCTGGGATTCTATAATCTCTATAAATAAACTCTCTACCTCTAAATAATTATTTCAGTATATCTCAGAGACAGCTGTCAAGAGGATGGTGCCAGCCTCTTCCAAGTCATGTCCAGTGACAGGATAAAGAGCAATGGCCATAAACAAAACCAGATCACAGGAAGTTTCACCTCATCATGAGGAAGAACATCCTTACACTGAGGGTGCCAGAGCACTGGAACAGGCTGCCCAGGAAGGTTATTTTTCTCCTTTTTAACTTTCCAGCTGGATGGAATGGAACACCAAATTTGCAGCAACGAGGAGAAAGTATTTCTGGGCAAGTTCATTAACTGGGGAAAAAAAACAAAAAAAACAAGCAGGGAGAGGATTGAACTACTGTGGCAAAAAGGATCCAGTAACAAAAATTACAGTAACTGAGTGCTGTAGGAGGCACAAGGAGAAGCAGCAGTTTTTACTCAGTGGTGGCTGTGGAGATACACAAGAGCTAAACTGTAACTCAGTGGTCACCTGTAACTAATCAGAGCACGGAGGACAGAAAGGTAAATAATAGAATAGAATAGAATAGTATTAAAACCTAATTAGTTCAGAAATTAGCACTTTGGTTTATGAGTAGTCTGTTGTATCACAGTCACATCTCACATCTGCAGCCTGAAGAGCAGGACCTGGACCCAGAACCAAGTCCTGAAGCTCCTGGTTTGGTCAACAGCTCAAGGTCCTGAGGGTGGTGCCCCTCAGGGCTCCATACTGGGACCAGGATGAGCTTCTCTGGACAACTTGTGCCAGGGCCTCAGCCCCTTCACAGTAAAGAATTTCTCCCCAATATCCAAACTATCCCTGCCCTCCATCACTTCAAAGCCATAGTCCCTTGTCCTGTTGCTCCATGCCCTTACCCAAAGTCCCTTTCCTGCTCCCCTGGAGCCTCTTCAGATGCTGAAAGGTCTCTCTCGAACCTTCTATTCTCCAGGCTGAAGAAAAGTCAGGGTGTCTCCACAGTAGAGCTGCCCCAGCCCTCTGACATTTACATTTCTATCCACATATTGATCATGCTATAAACTGCATTCTAAATAAGCTCTGTAGTGACTCACCTAATCACATCAGTTAATTTTAAAAATTCAAAAGCTGGTAACAGTAGCAATACAAAATTCAAATATGAGAGATCAGTGTTTATGGGGAATAAAACAGAGAATATAACAGAACTGATAAAGGAGCTTAATAACTTAATAACTTAAGGCCTCATCGAGCAAAAACTGCGGGAGACACAGGTAAGTGGTCCCTGGGCAATAAGTGATCAAGAAACAAGTTGTGAAACTTTGTGATAATGTTACCAGGTGATGTCATGAAGAATGTGTAAGCAGTGGAAATTGTTACCAAAAAAAGAACCCTCTATAAGTGCCATATAAGTAAAACCCTATATAAATGCCTTGTATACTCAATAAAATTGGCTTCTGATCTCGACTCTGATGTCCCCATCTCTCAATTGCTGGGTAGATATTCTAGCTCTGTGATGCAGACGTTATTCCAGTCTCCTTCAGCCCACAGTATCTGTCAAAGTAGGTCACTTTCAGGTGAAGCAAAAAAATCTCTTCCACTCTTCAAAAGAAGCATTCACTTACATGTTTCATATGGAAAATAAATTGAAAATGTAGCACACAGACTTTTAAAAAATAAAGTTTCAAAGCACACCCAAGCCCAATCCAGATATTTAGACTCCAAGAGCATTTTCTCCACAGACAACCAAAAGGATCTGTTTCATGGAGGTGGTTTATTGTAAGAATTTACAGATTTCTGGGGCTTTTCCACTTCTTCACAAGATAACAGAGCAGTCTTGTTAACACAGACACAGGCAGGCTAAACCACATATGCTCAGAAGAGCTCCTCTTCACCTGTAAGGAAAATTGAAACAAATGAAAACCCTCTCATCTGTTTATGTATTTCTTTTAAACTGTTATCTTCCCTAATTTGAACACTTCATTAATATTCCTTACCCTCCCCCAAACTATTCATCAAATCTATTTTTTTCTTACATTTTAAATTTCAAAATTTTCCTTACATTTTAGATTTTGAATATGTTCATGTTAATACAGAAACCTCTTTAGGTATGTCTTACATACAGACATTTTTAAGTAATCATATTCAGTCAGGCCACTATGCAAAAATTCAAACAATAATTGTGAATTAATCCAGTAATAGAGAAAAAAAACCCCACAGAAAATTATAACTCATATAGGATTATGCTCCCATGGACATACTTTCCTTAAAATTACTGAAAATTAAGAATTCTTTGTCTAGACAGATTCACACTAGAAATGTCCAATTTAACAGCTCTTTAAGAAGAAAAATTTCTGTCTGACCAAGACCACTCAATTTTGACTTTCTCATCTGACTTTATATTTTCTGTGTTAATTCATTTTAAAACACAATCCAGTTTCTATGAGATAACTTTACCTCTTGGATACGGCTGAACCGCTTTTCCCGATTAATCCCTGGTTATGGTATTATGAGAAAAAACAAAACAAGCAGGTTAGGAAGCAACTCATGCAAATTCAGGCAAAACTCTGAATGGATTTATGACCACAAATGTATTGTGAGGAGCACAATACAGCACCGAAATAATATAAAGTACATATTCCAGGCATTCTGTAAATACACAGGATATGAACACATGTATTTCCATACAGAGCACAAATTTTTAACTGTTACAGTAATACACATGAGCTACATGCAGTTACAAATTGTGGTCTAAGCCCACACATTTGTAACCTGCAGCACACACCTGCACAAAACCTCAGGCTCAGGCAAACAAGCAAAATACTGAACTTCAAGTAAAATACATATTCTGTAACAACAGATTCTGGAAATGCCCTCCTTGCAAGTCCACCCCCAAACTCTCAGCTTCTGAACACATCATTTATCTAAAAGCATTTCAGTCATGACATTCCCCCACTCAACACTACTGGGCTACTTGATAAAGCAAGGTAGGAAACATCCAGGTAAAAGGGACAAGGGGGGAAATCCACCAAAGGCCAGAAAGGAGGAAAACCCTCACCTCTCCAGGCAAGGATGCGTGGTGAGGCTGAAGATCTATTTTACCAACTTTTAAACTGTATCTGCTCAGAAAAAACTGCCAAACTTCGCTCTGGTTAGTAGAACTGCGCAAGCTGAAAAGCTTGGGAGCCATGCCAGGGACTGCCTTCCCTCTGGTTTTAGGGCATACAATCCCAAACCTTGCCCGTTACCCTGGCAAAAAAACAGCACATGACTGCAACAGCTCTGACTGCATGTTCCTACAAATACTCACAGAGCAGCAGCACCAGAGATGATCTCAATAAGCTCCTTGGTGATGACGGCTTGACGGGTGCGGTTGAACGTCAAGGTCAGCTTGTCAATCATCTCGGCTGGAAAAAGGCAAGATTGGAGTTTTAACACAGAATGAGTGAATAAATGGAGATAAAGAGAAGGTGTATGGGCAGAATATCCAAGTAAATATCTGCAAATATCCAACAATACCACTGCAAATATCAAGAGCCTTGGCGCACCTGACATTTTTTCCCTACAGGTAATATTACCAGGAAACAATCTAGAAACCTGAGAATTCAGCTTGTCAGTTAAACATCTGCAGAACAGCTGGCAGACTTGTAAACAGGTATGACATAGCTTATTGTAACATAACACAAGCACACATCATTTGCTTTGAAATCAGATTTCACTGTCAATTAACTACATTATTATTATTATTTTCTTCAAGTTGTGGCAAAAGGAGACAGATTTTTCTGGGTTTTTTTTTTTTCAATTATTTTGAAACACAGAAATTATCACCTCTTTCTCTCAAGCTGGTCATCAGAGCCATGCCTACCATTCCAGGCAGCCCAACTGTACATCACATCAGCTTCACACAATCACCAGTATCCTGCCAAGGAATACTCATATATTCTCTACTTGCTCCATGACAGGTAGTATTTAACTATTGTTTAAGCTTCCCCACATTTAAATTGTGCTGCACTAATTCTATTTGGTGCATGGGTTGGTACAGATTTATGAAAATTCAGGAAATCCTCAGAGCAGCCACATGAGAGGAGCATAGAAAATATTTAGCCATTACAAGATTAGTTTAGTATTTCATATGTCTTTTAAATAATCTGTTATTTCAGTTCCAGTCCGAGGCTCGTTTCTTGACAGCAATCCCTCGTCCTAGGGACTAAATACCATTCACATTTGAAACAGAATCTCAGTTGAACTGGCTCAAAAAAACGACTCAAAGTGGAATTAAGATAAGAAATAGATGACTTCTGAAGCCAAGAATTACACAAAGGGAGGTCAGCACTTTCCTGCTGAACAACTGAAGTCCTGGAAAACCCAGGGAGTAGCTTACAAGCATTCTTGCTGGCATTGTCCATGGCAGTCATTCTGGCACTCTGCTCACTGGTGGTGGATTCTTTCAGGGAGTAGTACAGAATGTTTGCTAGTGTGAACTCCTGGTAATTTCTCAGCACATCAGCATCAATATCATCATAGATACTTAGGCTCTCTGCAAAACACGGAAGAGCAGGCTTAGAGACATCCAAGATTTATTACTTCCAGGAAAACACAGTTGTGGATGCTAGCTCTGGAGCAAGCTGCAGGGAGCCTGCAGAAACTGCAGGCCGCATAGCTTCTCAGTCCTGCCTGAGAGCTATCCTGAGAAATTCATGGGAGGATTTGAAAACAATCCTCAGAGACAGAAAACAGCCGTGCCAGGTGCTGTTTGTCTGTCCCGTGTTTTCTTTGCAAGAGAAAGTCAGAGGGTGTTGTTCACTACTGACCAATGATGGTGATGTAGCAGTTTACTAACCAATAAGAGTTTCCTTTCTGTACTTTCCACGAACCAGTCTATAAAACAAGGCTGAAGCAATAAACTAGGGAATTCTCCTGTTCTGACTCCATGAGAGTCTGTGTTGTCTCTTCCCAGCCGTTCCTTAATAGAGCGACACACAGTGACATGGAGAAGATTACTTGGCTGGGCTGTTTCAATACTTAAGGCAGCACAGAGGAACTTCCTGCACATACGATGTGCACCTTCAGAATCTCTATGCTAGTTATAATTCTGTTAACTATTTTATGTGTTTTAATTCAATTTAATAATAGGAAAGTCAGGCCAAAGGAAAACACATTATTGCCTCAGTATGATTAATCTTTTCAAACAATGCTGCAGAAACATTCTGGGGTATTTTTAGTGAGCAGTGAAGTCACTCACTACTCAGGCTGTTCAGTGCTGAAAATTTTGGAACTGACAGAGTTGACGTACACACAATTCTTGCTTGAGACAGAATCTCAAACCAGATTTATATCACGTTTCCTTTTAACCTCCTTGTCCCACAGTACCTTTGTAAGCCAGCCTTGGACTGACCTTGGCCAAGATAAAACCATCTGTTAAATTTATGATACAAGTGTCATAATAATAAGTTTTAATACCATATTCCCTTTTTCAGAGTACTTTTCTTGTGATTTATCACTGCATGTAACTGGTGGTTTCTAGCTCCCTACTTACCAGAACTAGCCACAGTTTCAAAGGAAAAGATTGGTTTCTCATCGGTCTTGTAAGAGATGACAGACCTGTAAAAAAAGAGCAAAATAGACTGTCCAGTTCAACTAACTCTAAACTGAATGGTTCAAATTACAATAGACAACTTCTGGATTTCCCATGCCACCAAGTTTTGTGATAATCCTGATGAAAAGATCTTGGATATCACCTGAAAATAATGATGTGCTGATTGCAAATATAACAGCATTCACTATATATATATACACAAGTCAAAAGGGAGTTCCAACCACAGCTACTAGAAAAAACAGCCCAGTCCTTCACACACAATAAAATCAACAAGTGAACATGCCAAATCACAGCCAGTTCTCATATAACTTTATCAGGGCAATATGCTCTTTGAAGCATTCTGCCAAGTATTTTTCCAGTGAAGTTTCAGTTCAACCTTACCTGAACCGATTGTAGATGACAGAGCCTTCATCAAATTCAAACCCAGAGTTTAACAGCTCTAAAGCAATGACTGAAGCATCTCCAAAGCTTGGAGGTCTCCGTCCCACTTCTTTGAATGTCAGCAGGAAATAGTTGCTGTGTGTTCTGCAGAAAAAAAAACAAACCTGTGTTAGAACCAAGTGGATGTGCTAAAGTACAAAAAAAGGCAGCAAGACTGATTCACTAGAAGTAACTGACTGGAAAGAGTGTTCAGAACTAAACATTTTATTGAATTAGGGTCAGAAAGAAACTTTGCCTTTAGTTAAATTATGATAGCTTCACAATACACACATGTGTAACAGCACCAGTTGCCAGCTTTCAGACTTTTATTTCAAGAAAATAATAGTGCTGTGCAGCAGTTTCCCAAATTGTGAGATTACCAAAACCACTTCTAGAATATTTGCAGATTTTTTTTTACAGGAACTTGAATTTAGCACAGTTCCCTTAAATGCAATTTCCTGTCAATGAAGGAATCAATAGACAATCAATAGAAGATTGTCAAACAATCTTCTAAACAGCCTTGAAATTTCTACCACAGAAAACAAACAAAACTCCAAACTAAACTCTTTTGCAGCGTGAGTTTTGGGCCTCATCCTTTTTACCTTTGAAGCAGGCCTCTGATCTTGTCACCTACTCCAACCACCATAACCTCTTTCCCTGCATTTGAGAGGTTGGTAATTTCGTTCTTCAAGGTTTTAGCAATGGATGTATGGATAGCACCACACAAGCCTCGGTCAGAGGACACACCAATAAGGAGATGCTTCTTCTTGTCCTCAGGTGCCTTTATTTCTGCTTTCTCATAAAGAGCTGGAAAAAAAAAAAATTACATTTTTCAAGGGTGCCAAAAAAAGAAAGTAAGTCATAAAAAGTGCTCTGAATTATTCTAACTAAAACCACTTATAAAAGGGCTCCAAATCTCAGCCAGATTAATTTTATCTCCTTTGCAATTGTTCCAAGTTTGCACATGGTCAGACCAGATGTGAGCAATAAACAATTCACAACTCTGATCAGATGTCACTCAGAGAAGTTCACTATGGAAATTCTTTTGGAAACAGACTACTGGAAGGTTAAAAAGCCTTGGCATTTTATCACCACTATGAAAACCTCCTCTTCTGCTCCCCCATGACTAAGTGCAAGAACTTTCTCTCACACAGAGCTCCTGTTCCATAGACTCTCGCAGGCTTCAGCTCCCTCTCAGCTCTTGCATATTTGGCTGCAGAAACCATCTTCATGGACTTGGTGATCTTCTGGATGTTCTTGATGGACTTCAAACGCCTGGTGACTGCAAGGTTAAGAGTTGAAGGTCATGGACTGTACTGGGCATAATGACTCAAACCCAAACAACAAAATGCCAGTAAGAGCCATACAAAAATATTTTGCCATGTTTTTCAAAGAAGAAGAAATAAACAAACAGCACACAAATAAACCTCAAAAAAGGTCTCAGTATTTACAATAAGAATAAGAACGTGGCTAACGCAAATTCATCTTTACAACAGAGATATTATTTCCTTCAGACACTACAGTCATTTAATATTTATCCTAACATGAAGTCTATTTACTATTCTCTTTGCTTTCACTTCTACCTGTTTCTGCAAATTCGACAACTGAGGTATAATGTCATCTTTACAGATGACAGAGGAAACAAACAAAAATATCCCCATAGTGTGAAGACAGAAAAAAATTCCTCCTCTGTTTAAACTGTGGTAAAATGACATTTATAAAAACACTAATGGAAAAAGAAACCAAAACATAAACCAAAAACCACAGACAAGCACAGTTCCTAGGCAATATCCCTATATAAGAGCTATGAGGAACGGCTTAAGGAAGCATTATCACACTAAAACCATTCAGTCAATCCTTTTTCCCCCAAATGCTGCATAAAAACACAAGGAAATAAACACAGGAGAAACTAAGTTAATTCTTAGATGTGAGCAGAAATCTGGTTTAGAACATATGAATAAAAAATATTTTAAAAATATATTTGAGTATAACTATAAAAAGACACCTGAATTACTGCCAAAACCACTTCAAGCAATTCCTTTTCTGAAGGACATTTGTTTAATGTAATTAGCACTGCAGGCCTATATATCATTGCTATGTATCAGAATAATTTTACCCAACAGAGGCTAAACAGAATTATATTTTAACATATGGCTTTCCTGCAACATTTTTCATCTCTCAAGATCAGACAAAACCTTTACTTACTGTCTTTTAGCGTTGCCATATTCCTGACTTGGCCCCTGAAAAGGAATGCAGGAGAAATTAGGATAATCCACTATCTCTCCAGCAAACCAACACCTGCCAAGGGCAAATCCCTTTCAGAGTGATGAAAATTCAAAGATTTGCTGTTTCTTAAAAAACATCTCTGGCAGAGACAAGCCACGCTGACCTGTGGCCTGTAGGCACACCTTCATCCTTCCCTCATCTAAGACCTCTGAGATCATCAAGTCCAACCTATGGCCAAACACCACCTTATGAACTAAACCACGGCACTGAGTGCCACATCCAATCTTTCTTTAGACACCTCCAGGGACGGTGACTCCACCACCTCCCTGGGCAGCCCATTCCAATGCCTAATCACGCTTTCTGTGAGGAAATTGCTCCTAATGTACAACATAAACCTATGTCCTCGTGTCCCGCCGCTGGCTCCTGGCAGAAGAGGCCAACTCCCACCTGACTGCACTCTCCTGTCAGGGAGTTGTGGAGTGGTAAAGTCACCCCGAGTCTCCTTTTCTGCAGGCTGAGCTACCCCAGCTCCCTCGGTCATTCTTCAGAGGACTTGGGGGGCAGATCCCTGCCCAGCTCCACTGCCCTTCTCCGGACTCGCTCCAGCACCTCAATGTCCTTCCTGAACTGAGGGGCCCCGCAGCGGCCCCAGACTCGAGGCGGCGCCTCAGCAGTGCCGAGTACAGTGAAAAGCTAAATGCAATATCCACCGCCTTGGGTAATGGCACGGAGCAAACGAGGGCATTGGAAGGGCAAACAGAAATAAAAACAATCATTTTAAACAAAGCTTCATACAATGCAATTAGTTTCTAAAGACTATTAAAACGAAGCTGAGGAGGCCGTACCATTTCCTGGCCAGAGCAAGGTCTCCTGCCATGTACAAACCTGTCCTTTAACCCTTGCCTGTCCCATTCACCCATCCCGGCCGAGCTCTCCCACCCACCGAGGACAGACCCTCCATCCCTGCGGGACCCCGCTGCCCTCATCGCCCGGTGCCCGTTCCGCCGCCACCCCTCAGAGCCCGCAGCCCCTCACGGGCCGCCCGGGGCTGCGACCCCGCCGCCCCCCGGCGCCGCACGGCCGAAGGAAGCCATCCCCCCTCACTCCGCAGAGCCGCCCCAGCCATCGGGACGCGCTCCCCCGTCCCCACAGCGCCCGTCCCAGCCCGTGCCGATACCATTGCGGCTGGACCAGAGCGACCGCGGCGCCCCGGGCGAACATGGCGGCGCCTCCACCACAGCCCCGCTGAAGGTCAGCGCGCCCGCAGCGCGCCTGCGCCGCCCCGCCGGGATCCGCTTCCAGGGCGCCGCCGCCATTTCCGGAGGAGGCGGGATCCGGAGCGGCACCGGCTCGGGAGCGGAATCGGGATCGGGACGGGACCGGCGTCATGGGGAAGTCGGATTTCCTCAGCCCCAAGGCGATCGCCAACCGCATCAAGTCCAAGGGGCTGCAGAAGCTGCGTTGGTATTGCCAGATGTGCCAGAAGCAGTGCCGCGATGAGGTAACTGGCGGCGCGCTGGGATGGGGGGGGGGGTGTCCCCTGTGCTTCGGGTGGCTCGGATCTCCGGCTAAGGATCCCCCATCCCGGTTCTCCTGGGGACAGGTCCCCTTGCTTGGGGTCAGCTCTTGTGACAGCTCCGAGCTCATGGAATCACAGGATGGTTTGGGTTGGGAGGACCTTAAAGATCACCCACTTCCAACCCCTCTGCCATGTGCAGGGACACCTTCCACCATCCCGGGTTATTAAACATTTTAAACAAAGCTTCATACAATGCAATTAGTTTCTAAAGACTATTAAAACGAAGCTGAGGAGGCCGTACCATTTCCTGGCCAGAGCAAGGTCTCCTGCCATGTACAAACCTGTCCTTTAACCCTTGCCTGTCCCATTCACCCATCCCAAGGCACGTCTAGCTTGTCCTTGAACACTTCCAGTTTCTCTGGGCAACCTGTGCCAGGGCCTCACCACCCTCACAGGGAATAATTTCTTCCTATTTTATCTTCCCAGTGCTGTTGAAGGGAGCATTGTAGGAACTGTGATCACTGGATTTTATCTGTAGGATTTTAATACTCTCTTAATCTATGAGTGTTGCAAATTGAGACAAAGACAAGCAAAGTATTTATTTTTACTTTATAGAATGGCTTCAAGTGTCACTGCATGTCTGAGTCCCACCAGAGGCAGTTGCTGCTGGCTTCTGAAAATCCTCAGCAATTCATGGATTACTTCTCTGAGTAAGTTTTCTGTATGTTCTTACCCAGATCTTCATCCCTGTGTCAGGTCTGCACAGCCACACCCCTAAGACCCAATAATGTCCCACTGAAGACACTTTATTGTGATACATGTTAATGTTGGCTCTTTTTGTAATTGAAAATTTAGGCAATGCCACCTTTAAACTTTAGGTAAGATATTTCAGGAAGCCATAATTTTAGTCAAATTTGACAGTTTTGTCTCGTGTTTTAAACATGTTTGAAGTCCCTCTGTGTTACAAATACATCACCTTTCTGTCCCTGCTGAGTGACTGCCCCACACACACGAGCTAAAAGAGCCATAACAGAGAGAACAAGTCAGGGAGGGACTGACATCTCCCAGCTTCTCCCAGGCCTTTGTCCAGCTGACCTACGTGAGAGCTGGGATGACTGGAGCTGTCTTCAACAGGAGTCTGAAGTGAGGCTTTATTCTGCAGCCCTGAAATTAGCAGGGAGATGAGTGATCCATCTGCCCCATCCACCCCTCTGCCCTTTGTCCTGCCCTGTGCTCTGTGTCAGTCAGTCTGGGAAGACATCTGGTAACATAACACTAGTAATTAGTGGGAAGTGTTGAGATTCCTTTGCTCCATTTTATCCCTTTGAGAGGCTGTTACTCTCTTGGAGATTTAAGGTGTGTGCATGTATCATATTGTGTTTCTTCCTGCATTTAGTCCTGCCCTAGTGAAAAAGGGAAATGTGTCGGAATAGCATCATACTCAGCTCAGAAGAATAATCATCAGGTTTATACTGCAGATGTTTAATTGTTGATGACAAGAGAAAATTGCTTCCTAGTGGTTAAAGTTTTACTAAAAATACTTTTTTTTTTTATTCCCTAAGGGAATTCCGAAATGATTTCCTTGAATTGCTCAGGAGGCGATTTGGTAAATATTTTGCTGTTTGTTTGCTTGTTTTAGTGTCTTTTGTTGGTTCAGTAATAATAATAAT
This sequence comes from Poecile atricapillus, assembly GCF_030490865.1. NCBI lineage: Eukaryota > Metazoa > Chordata > Aves > Passeriformes > Paridae > Poecile > Poecile atricapillus. The sequence continues at coordinate 4,178,577 of NC_081289.1, read as the reverse complement.
CATAATCATAATCTGCATTTTAGGAACAAAGAGAGTTCACAATAATATTGTGTACAATGAATACATCAGCCATCGAGAGCACATCCACATGAATGCCACACAATGGGAAACACTGACTGATTTTACAAAATGGCTGGGGAGAGAAGGTGAGTCTGCCTGCTCAGGTTGGGAAGTCTTAATATTATTGGGCAATTGAATTCCTGATAACTGATCAGTAAATATTTATGTTAGTTATTTTCCTTTCTTCCCCTCCTGTATATATGTATATACATGTATTTCTGTGCTAACCTTTAGGAGTTTTCTAATGAAAAATGTCAGAAGTCTGATATAAGTACATCAGTTGTGAGCATTTCCTTGTTTCATCTGCTGGTCTGTATTTACTGGATGTATTGCTGAACTCTAAATCAACTTCCAGCAGTTGCCATTTAAAAATTAAGAACTAGGACATCCCTTAATTTCCACATCTGAGGTGACAAGAAGCAAGCAGTCATTTTCATTCCTGGCCTAGTGGAAGGGTTAAAGCTGGAGATCTGCAGATTTGTGTTTACTGGGAAGAAGAGAGATTAAATGGCACTGTGGTGACAGAAAGTTTGCTTTGGCTCTGGGTGCCCCTGTTCTGCAGGATACATCCAGCAGTTACAGAGTGTTTGCTCTGAAGTCACGCTAGCCAGAGTCAGTAATGATAGCACAGCACTGCAATATTTTCTTTAGTGTGTATCAATTATACATGTTTTCTGTCTTCTTCCTTGTTAAAACAGTAAGAAGGAAACGTTTTCTTCAATAAGGAAAGTATTGTAAAGCACTTCATGCACTTTGTGACATACACTGGCTTGTGTTCAAACAGATCTGGGTAGCTGAGGGCCAGGAACACGTGGTGCAGATTCAAATTCAAAGTCAGCTTTAGCAGCCCAGTAAGGGGCGTGTTGTCTCTGGTAAAGTATCTGCATTGCTACAGTGAACATGGACTAAAAATGATCTTGATATTGTTAATATTAATCTTTGTCTTGCCTTGATTTTTTTAGGTCTTTGCAAGGTTGATGAGACTCCTAAAGGCTGGTACATTCAGTACATCGACAGGGACCCAGAGACCATTCGCAGGCAGCAAGAACAAGAGAGGAAGAAGAAACAGGACCTTGATGATGAAGAAAAAACCGCTAAATTCATTGAACAACAAGTTAGAAGAGGTTTGGAGGGGAAAGAACTGGTGAGGAAAATTGCACTGTGTGTGAGCCTTCATTGTGGTTAAGTAAACTGGGGAATTTGATGCTGCTACATTCCTTGCACTGCTATTTCCTTTGCTTCCTAATTTGCAGTTATGTTGTACCCAGCTAGCAGTAGTACTAAGGAAGTAATATTTACGGCTCTTCAAGGGATTAGTGATTTAAAAATCACCTTTGAATTTAGGAAGGGGGAGCAAACAATCCATTAACCTGCATTAAATGTCTTAATTTATGGTATTTCACAGCTAATAGAGCTGCAGATAACAAGTGCTTTGTACACTGAGGAGGCTGAGATAAATAACCAGGGGCATCTGGCATAACCAAGTTCACATAGTAAAAAGTTCTATTTTGGTGGTGCTGGCTTGGTTATTTGGGATCTGTTTATTTGGCATCATTTCATGATCTCCATACATGTTATTGCCTGGGGCTGGAACCTCCCATATGATCCTGGGTATTGATGGGTACATTTAAATGCTGTTGTAAACAATTACCTGCTTCTTAATTTAAAACTAATTGAAATTTAAATGGTCTGAGCCTTGGGTGCTTAAAAATTGGAAAGATACCAGAATTTTCTTCTTTGAGTTTGTCCAGAAACCAGTCAGATCATGTTGGTTCAGATAGAGAAAACTGCTGAAGCAAGACCACTTACTTGCCTTTTATGATGGAATTGAGCAAGTTTAGCATTTCTGTTAATTGGAGAATTTTGCACAGAAACCTGTAATGAGATGATGTTTTCAATTTTAGTATTTTACAAATCAAGCCAGGTTGAATATTACAACTGCTGTCTGTAAAACTGAGCTAAGCAATGATCACCAAAAAATGATATCTTGACTTAGTTTTCTTTTTGATTCTTCAAATGTGCTTTGTGTTTTTTTGGCAGGAAATGCCAGTCTATACTGAATTGAACAGAGAAAACGAAGAAGAGAAAGGTAATCAGATTTTGATGGATGTAATTTTCAAGAACCTACTGGAGCTGATTTTGTGATTCTGATGAAATCAGCATTGAAGCCTGCTTAGTGCTTCATAAAGTGCTTTGAGATCAGTTATAAAGAGCACTGGAATATGGAAATGCAGAGTGTTCTGTATTACAAAGTTTGATTTATCGTAAAAACTAAGCCAAAATATAGATTAGTAAATAATTTCAAATTTATGATTTATCCTATTTGCAGATGTTAAAAATTGTTAACATCCTTCAATGCAGTTATTTTTAAAGATAGAAATAGAGTAATGTCTCTTTATTTTTTAGTTACATTTAATTTAAACAAAGGAGCAAGTACTTCAGTCGCAGCATCTTCTAAAACAAGGTGAGAAAAGAATTTAAGGCCAACCCTTACTGTTACAAAGCACTTCTGTGACAATGGTATTTGTGTGAACAGGAAGGTCTGTCTTTCCCAAAATACTTGGAGTCTAATCTCTCATCCTCTCTTGATATTCAGAATGGGCTACTAGGTGACTTCATGGTTTGTTTTGTATTTAAAATGGATGAGTGGGTGTATCTTAAGTGTGAGCTGTGAGGAGCCTTCTTGAATTCTCTGTGCTTCATGGCAGATGCCCATAAAGTAATAGGCAGTTACAGGTTCCTCCATGGAGGGTGGGAAAGGGATCCAGCCAAAGCACTTGCAGGGATGCAATCTAGTCCCAGCTACCTTCTATGAATGGATATTCCTGACTTGTTAATTTTGGTTCCTAAAAGGTTTGATTGCCTTGTATGATTGGAGACAATGTTTTCTCTGGTCATTCTTTAAGCAGCTAAATCTGTCTGATTTCTGGTTTCTGAGCTCTGTTTTCTTCCTAGAGCTCTGGGATTTAATTGTCATCATGTAACCACAAGCAATTCAGGAAAAAAAGGGATCAATAATGCAAATAGTACTGACTTACAGCAGTCTGTGGAACTGTTTGATGAGCAGTGCATCTTCTCATGTGAGGCAATATTGTAATTAAATGTATTGCAGGTAAAAGAAAGCTTTCCCCTCATCATATTCAGCTCTTAGATAAGGTATCTGATGGGATATATGCCAGGCAGAAAATGAGACAGTAAAGCAGTTCTTTGCAATAATAGATACAGATTGCAGGCTTTGAGGAAAACTTGTTAATTATCCCTAAGCATCAAGTTGTGCTTAAGACAATTCTGAAACTTAATTGAGACTCTCACTTGAATAGTTTCAGTGAGGAATACTTCAGGTCCTTGCTAAAATTTTGCGAAATGTGAAATCATATATCAAGTAGTCTCATTTCTTCATGGCATACACTAAATACTTATCTGTAAACTTTGAAATGATAGTGTAGCAACTTCACAGCTAGATATGTTAGTCCTCTTAAATATGTACACTGCAGTTGTTATGTTTTAATTGTATGTTGCCCTTCATGGGATGTTTGTTTAGGTACATGCTATTTGATTTATGATTTAATGTGCTATTTTTTTCTCAAACTCTATGATTATTCAGACTTCCTCTGAAATACAGTTTTTCTCTTAAAGTTGCATCCACTGCAACTCCTGTATCTTCATTCCCATGGGATATCTTCCCTGTGGGACTATACCTAACATCCTCACCACAGGCAGAACATGCAGTTTGTGCTAAGGCAATATTAATTATTGCATCACTGTTCACCTCTGAGCAGCTGCCTTCATCTTTTGAGTTGAATCAATACCCAATTTTTTTTTTTCTGTGTTCAATGTCTGTTAGAAAAATGGCTGAACTGAAGCTGCCTCTGAGCAGTTCTCACTTTACCTAGATGTTCCATCATCCCCAAGATGTAATTTTTTGTGATGCTTGCTCTTTATTTTCCACAATTCTTAGGCTGTTTGCCTATTTTGAATATGGTTGTGAGGGTGACATTTATTTGCTGGGTGTGGAGCTCTTGTCTGCAGATTCTGGGTGTTTTCTCCCATTGCCAGATAGGCTCCGTGTCTCTGTCTGAAAGGAATTCTGGATATCTGCCATGTCTGAGTTCCTCTGTCCAGGTGGTTTCTCTAAAGTTTGTCCTTTCAAATTTGAAAACCTTATTTGCAGACCAGCTGTTGTCTTCTTCACTGAACTCAAGTCCTTGATCAACTATTTTCTTGTGCTGTGGTGAACTGGTCATGGGACTGTGTCCATTCTGCTGGACTGCCAGCAGTGCCCCTCAGTGGACATGGAGTTTGCACCCCAAGGAGATCACTTCTAGAGGAGGAGGTGTGCAGGGTCTGGAAGGGGACTGTCACAGCTGAAATCCAGCAGACCAGCAGGCCTTTTTGCACAGCCAGTTCTTCAAATGCATCTTGCTAGTGGGAAAAAAATGTAAGATCTGCTGTGAAAGAACCAATGTACTTTTCCAGCAGTGTCCTTGGACAGAATGCACTGAAGATGGTGGAGGGGGCAGTTAAAAGAAAAGAAGCAGCTCACAGCTCTGGCCAAACCAAAGAGAAAAAGAAGAAATCTGCACTGGATGAGATCATGGAGGTAATAATCATGTGGGATCTGTTTCTGTGTGCCCCTGTGCCTGTGACAATTCAATTCACCAGGGTATCCCTTTGAAGTGACCTCAGACCTTCTGTTCATATGGAAGACATTCAGTGTCCAACTTTCACATCTTACCAGGAAAAATAATTTCATTTCCCCATAAAACTGGTTTCATTCCCTCATAAAACTGGCTGCTCAACTCTGCCTTGTCCCCAGATGGCTGAGGTGCTGGAAGTAAAGGAATACAGATTTTGCAAGAGAAGGAAATACCTAGAAACACTTGCCAAAAAAAAAAAAAAATACAAATCACCATTTTAGCATAAGTTCCTGGATTCATCTAATCAATTTTTATGAGGCAAGACTATAATGACTTACTGTTATTTAGGGTTTGGGGATCGTTTTTGTTCCCCACATTAGATAGGGCTGGATAATTGGTTGAAAGCTGTTCAAAGGCATAGGAAAGCTGCAGTGGAAGGAGGAAGTAATTGGTGACTATTTGTTGTTTTTCTTCAGCTTGAAGAGGAGAAGAAAAGAACATCTCGAAGAGACTACTGGTTACAGCCTGTAAGTGACTTAAAAATTATTATTGTACCAAATACAGGCAATTCTGCATTTCTAGCCATTGTTGATTACTATAAAGATCAGAAGCAGATTGCAAACTAAATTCACACTTATTTTCCCTTTCCTGCTCTTGACCTATTGTGGGCTGTCACATTGGATTGTGAATTCAAGTGTAACTGTATTTGTCAAAAAAACCCAAAAAAATTGAGAGATGCTACTTTGAGCTAATAAGATGACAATATACACAAATTTCAGAAAGGCACATCTTTACTATTGTTGCTTCCTTGACTGTGCTGTACTATTAATTTAGATTGTAGAGTTGTTTGCACATTTTGGTACTTCATTTTATTTTTCTCTCCTTTCAAATCTCCCAGGAGATCGTTGTAAAAATAGTAACGAAAAAGCTTGGGGAGAAGTACCACAAGAAGAAGGCAGTTGTTAAGGTAAGGTGGGACATGGGGAACATGTGGCATTGGTTTGGCTTTTCTGGAATTATATGACTTGGGAAAATTTGTTTCATTATACAGGTTGTTCAGCCTTAAGACAACATGATTGAGGACTGAAATGTCACCTCACCTGTATTGGGACTTACTCTGGACAGGCAGTGAACCTCTGAATTGGTTTCATGTCATTTATTCAGTGATCCTTTCTTAAGCATGGTTTTGTCCTGTTTAGTTTGTCCCTATTAGCACATCCATCTTGGAGAATATTCCCTGAGTCAATGGGATGTGACCAAAAGCGGTGCATTTGGGTTTTAACCTAAGACTAATCAGTTCTGCACTGATATTTAAGCTGCGGGATCTCATTTGCACATAAAATCTCCAGGCTAGAGCCTTTGCATATTGCTGGTTTTGAAAATGCAGAATTGCAGTGTCACAACAAACAAAGTTTGTTAACTTTGAAATGTAAATTTAGAGAAAAATGTTCGGTTTTTCTGATTGGCCTCTGCCTTTCACAACAGGAAGTGATTGACAAATACACAGCAGTTGTGAAGGTGATTGACTCTGGGGACAAGCTGAAGCTTGATCAGACACATCTAGAAACTGTAATACCAGCACCAGGTACGGCTGTTTTCTTCTGGTTTTGCCTTCTGCCTCTGCAAAACTTACCTTTCAGTTCTTTTAAACTATAATTCATCCACTTGAAAGTACCATAACCTCTCCTGAGAAGACAGGCTAAGAGAGCTGGCGTTGTTCAGCCTGGAAAAGGGAAGTTGCTGTGAGGACCTTAGAGCACCTTCAAATACTTAAAGGGGGTTTATAAGAAAGATGGGGGCAAACATTTTACAGAAGTCTGGAACTCTGCTGTGTAACTCTTTTGCTATTTTTCTTTCAGGCAAGAAAGTGATGGTATTAAATGGTGGGTACAGAGGAAATGAAGGCATTTTGGAATCCATCAATGAGAAGAGGTTTTCAGTGACAATAACCATTGACTCGGTAAGTATCAAACATTGCAAGCTCTTGTTTGCAGACAGCTTTCAATCTGTACATGGAGAGCTTTCACAAAGAACCATGGTATCCTTAATCCTGCTTTACAGGTGGGATTTGTGGTGTGCAAAGTTCTGTGGACAGCCCTCACCTATCAACAGCCACATATTCTCACCTATCACAGGCTAATTTTTTGCTGTTTGCAGAGAATCTTCAGAAATATGCTAGGGAGCTAAATTTAGTGAGTTTTGGGCCTGAAAGAGATTTGTAAAATATTTTGTGTGTTTATTTGGAACATAGCTGTTGTGGTACTGTTTTGTGGGAAGGTAAAAAAATTAGAACATGCAAGGATGTGAATTTTCTCCTGCCTTTTCCAGACTGCATGTGGGGCTTTATATGTTCATTTCTGATCTCGGTTATGGTTAACAACCAGTCCATGCCAACATGTCTGTGTGGCTCTTTTTTTGTTCTGCTCTGCAAAACCAATCTTTAAACTAATTGATGAAGCATAGAGGTACTGACTTTGGCTCAAAGTCAAACTTCTTAAATACAGCTTGCAAGAGGGAGCACTGTTATATCCCATTCAAGGAACGGTGTCTTGGTCTGAAAATACAGGTTTCTGTTAAGGAAGGCAGAAACTTCTCTTGAAATGGAAAAATGTAAACCACCACCCCACCCCCCTGAATTACTATAATCTGGAAATCAAGAGGCTTTCAAGCAAAGATATGGGAATAGGAATTACAGTTCCTTACTAGGAAAATTAAAATAAATATGAAGTAGTACAAACTAAAAAAACGAGGAGAAAAAAAAACACTGACTCTGTTGGTCACCTGACCAAAAAAACACCTGACACCCTGTTGGTCAGTAGCAGTCTGATTAAATGGTGGCTGCAGTCCTCCTGGAGTGACAGTTGTGGTTCTGTTGAAGCAATGACGCTGTAGAAGGGTGTAGTTTTCCTCTGAAGGTACAGTGGTGGTGTAGATGGGTCCTGTCTTCCTCTGGGAATCTAGTGGAGCAAGGCTGCCTGTGGTGTTCTAAATTCCAGATTTTGTCCAGGTAGGAATGATAGGATCCTCTCTGGGTGGAGCATCTCACAATGGGATGATGTCATTTTATCAGTCATGCAGTGAGACCCAATGGCCCATTAACAGAAGATATCCCCCTGGAAAGAGGATGGGTCTGAAAGAGATAAAGAACACTGCCCCCCCTGGTTTTAGTAGCTGGCCCATTAACAGAAGGTGTCCCCCTAAGATATGAGGGATGGGTCATAGAAGAGATAAAGAACGTTTCCCGCCTGGTTTTAATAGATGATAATAGAATACATACTTTTGGTTGCATCTGCATTGAAACCCAGGACAAAGAGCTGCACAAACTCAACCCACACTGGGTTCTGGAGGATTTGGGAAGACGCTGTGCAGATGCCCTGATGACAGGAGGAACTTTGGTATTAAAAGTGAAAGGATTTCTGGGATGGTGTTGAGGCCCTGTCACATTCTCTGGTCAGGCTGAAAATTATGTATCAAGGAACCTTGTGTTATGAACAAATCCCCTGTACTCTCCTACTATAAACTCCCTGTTGGGAATTCAAGAAACAAGCAATTTTATGTTATATTTTTTTTTCTGTAATTATCCAGGGACCTCTTAAAGGGCGCAGAGTAGAAGATATCCAGTATGAAGATGTTTCCAAACTCGCCTGAGGTGCTAAATCATGCGTCAGAGAAGATTTTGGTTCTCAAAACCTTCTTTCTGAAATCTTTCAGGCAGACATAAGACTCTACCATGTCAGGGTTTTAATTGTGTGCGTGTGTATATGTATTTATAATGTATATAGACATGAACAACAGCAAACTTGATTTATTTAAAGATAGCTATGAATTTGTTACATAAATGTTTATGGAAATCCTATGGAAATTTTTCATTTAATTTTATATCAACCTTATAGTATTTGCTTCAATTTCCTTTTGTAAAATGTAGCAGAGAGCTGCAAAGTGGAGTATGTGGGCAGGTCCTGAAGGGAGAATTACCTACAGGGAGGTAGTGTGTGATGGAACTAGTGGAGTTTAAGCAACACACTTCTCAATCCAGAGCCAAAATGGACTTCAGGGTGCAGGAACAAAGCAAGGGATTAAGGGAATAGTAGGAAGATACCAGTGCTGCAAGGGATTGTTTCCTGTAAGAATGGTCTGATTTATTAAGTGCAGTCACCAGTTTATTTTTGATCAGCACATCAGTGATAGTAGGATGCAAGTCATTGCTCCTCCAGCAGGTTTATCAGGGCTCCTGATAATACTGATATGGAATTTATCTTCATATGGACTCCTTATGGAGCTGCACCATGGATGTGACTTGTGGCATGTTTTGGGATGCCAGCTGAAGCTTGTGCAGATATGAATTGGGGGTTGCTCTTTCGGTTTTCCAAAGCCTTTTCCTTTCCTCCATTGTTGTTCTGCTACATGAGTAATGTTACTTGTGCAAAATGATATAGCACTATTTGTTTTATTTTTTTAAAAGTGTCACATTTTGTACAACGTTTAATTTCTAAGGCACTTCAGGAATAAACAGAGACCTTTCTTAGGCTAGTGTGTTTCTTACCAACCTTTCCAATGCGTGAAGCAGCTGTTGATTTAATCCCACCAAAGAGCACAGTGAAGTGCTGGGTTGGTGCACCACATTATTTGGGTAATAAAAAAAACATGTGCGTGGTCCTGGGCCATAAAACCCATTACCTGAAGGTTGTGTGTCTCTGGAACCTTTTCCCTTTCCTTGCTTCAAAAGGTCTTGTTACTTTGTGGTTTCCAGGGGAAACCTGCAGAAAACTGGAATTCTCCAGAGGTTTAATGAAATAGCTGCTGTCTCAGGTAGCCTGGAACATCTCGCACAGGACATCAGCTGTCTTTTCAAGCATAAAATGTCTAGAGTTAGGAGATCTGGAGGCAGAGAACACTTGTCTGTAAATTCAGTCTCTGTGCAACCTGTGCTGTGTGAACAGCACTGCCCACTCCCAGAGAAGAGGTAGTGAGAGAGAGAATGTTTGTAGGAGGGTAATGAGGGCAAGTGACAGCAGCTTCTGCATCACTGAAAATAATTACACTTGACATTCTGCAACCTGAAGAATTAGAGTAAATATAGTAGACAAGTTGTAAGTTGCATAGAGAAGACCAGAGAATGGTAACTCACTGCTTGGTTGAACTGCTGCTACAGGAGGTTGTGGAGGCCAGAACTGATGGGTGAGTTGAAAGAAGCAATAAATGATTTGTAGGAAGTAGCTGACACTTCTGAGAGGAACTTTAAAAGACATTTCAAAGCCACATTGATACTGACACAGCTGAAAAAAAGATCCTGTACCAGCTTTTAGTGCCTAAGTGAAGAAAACTGAAGTTGAGAAGGGCAAGGAGACTGCTTGAGTTCCTTTCCTAGATTAGGTCTGCTGAAAAGGATAAGGCCAATGTGTTTTAATAAGGTGTTTTAAAAGCAGGGTTTTGAATCCAGCTTTTGGTATACACACAGGTATATTTGTTTCACTACTAATCTCATTCATTGCTGAATGCTCCTGAAAAGTAAGTGATCTTTTGGGAGCTAAGCCCCCTGGAAGGGAAACTTTTAGTACTGAAGATTATTTCTATATAGTGTGAATGTTTCCTACGTGGAAAGATTTGTATCTGCATGAAGCCGCATTCTGATTTTGAATTTTCACAAAAAGGCTGGAAGCTGTCTGAGACTCATCTAATTAATTTCTTGCCAATATAGCAACAACAATTACTTCAAGGACCCTCCTCACCACTGGTTAATCCATCTTTAAATACTGGAGACTGCTTATGATACCCATTCCAGACCCAGATTCCTTTTCTGTTAAATTTCCTTTACTTAATGCACGTCCTTCATTTGCCCACTCCAACATTGTATGAACTTACATTTTCCCGGCAGTCTGGAAACACAAAGGTGTAAATATTAAATACGTATTAAATCTGGTCATGTGTGTTATCCACATTGCAGAAGCCACAACACTGTTACACCTCTATGAAATGATTATTAGAAAATAGTACAAATTTTTAATGGAGTTACAGCCCATTAAATCAGACACAGCAAGAGGAAGACACCTCCTCCAACCCAGCGTGTCACTTTATTACAGATTTCATTTCTCAGCAGAAAAGGGAGTTTACATGTCTTTGAAACACTGATAAAACAAAGCAAACAGTGGTGGGGTCGCCTCCAGTCACCCTGGTGTGACAGGCTGACAGCTGCTGCTCAGAGGAGTTGTTTGGGCATGAAGGAGCAGGTGGGAATTTTTTGAACTAAGGGAGGATTCAGGGTTTCTTCATGAAGCTGTAGAGGTGGGGGACCAGGTAGTCCCTGTAGTGGCCATCAATGAAGCCTTTGCCGCTGTTGTGCACAAACCAGCACGGCACGTCAGTCCCCAGCACACGGTCTGTCCTGTAGTCCTTCTGCACACCCCTGCAGGGAGGACACCCAAAGCAAGGTCACAACTTGGCAAATAGGCAAGGAGACATTGGGCATCCTGCTCAATATTGGTGCTGCTCTGCCAAAGTGGGGAGATGTGTCTCCCACCCACAGGAAGTGGAAATAACCACAAAACACAATGAATATTACAGCTCTGTGATCTCATGGGCCTATTCTGGGGGGTTCCAGGCATTTTTCAAACCTGTCCAGAGTCAGATGCTGGGCAGCACTAAGGACAGAACTGATTTAGAAAGAGAGCAATAAAGCACATGATTCCTACCTGGTAACAGTGAACTTGTTGCCTTTCACTTCCATGATGGCTTGTGGTTTCTCTGGAGCTTGCCCAGGTGTTTGGTGGTGGATTGACACTTCTGGTTCAGATACAAACTGACCTGGTCAGGGAGAGATTTAAAGCTGTTTGTGTGTCCTGACCTTTGAAGCTCCATGTCAGCTGCTGCCAGGCACTTTAGGAAAATCAAACTAGCTCCAGCAGGCAAACCAATCCAGCATGGATCACAGGGCACTCTGTCTCTCAGTAATTGGGAGAACAACCTCTGCTCCTCAAAATGAGTTCTGTGTGGGTCCAGGACTGAGCAAGTTGATTTATCTTATGAACTGAGGCCTTGCTTTTGTTTTATACCACTGCCAGAAGGGCTGTCATTTAGGGAAGAGCTGATTACAGATGTTTGCACAGAAATCTCAGAAAGTTTTCAGGAGTTTGTTTTGGTCTTTTCATGTTCAATATGCAGCAGTTTAGCCAGGCAGGGAAAGTCCCATCTCAATGTCACCTAGTCAGGTCTGTTTTCAAAACATCTTCCCCAGCTGGAATAAAGAATAATCTCCTGGTCCCTGATGTTCCACAATGTCCTTGGAACTTCCAGAACATTACAGGAGTTCCCCTATTCTCTTTTTGAATAATTTCCACACCTTTTCCATCAGGACACAGTCACCAACAAATTAACAGCATGAGGATGTGCCCAGGGCATGTTTAGGCTGGGTATTAGGGGAAGGTTTTTCACCCAGGGAGTGGTTGGACACTGGAACAGGCTCCCCAGGAAGTGGTCACAGCACCAAGCCAGAGTTGAGGAGCATTTGGAAAATGCTGTCAGGCACATGGCAGAATTCTTGGAAGTGTCCTGTGCAAGAGTTAGACTCCTTGTGGGTCCCTTCCAACTCAGGATATTTTATGCCTATGCTTCTATAAAATTCCCTCCAAGATCTGGCAAAACCCCTTCCCCTAGAGTCCCACCATTTCCACTCCCATCCTCAGCCCTTACCTATCAGCCCATGGGCTGCAGGAGAGAACTGGTTTTCAGGGGGAATGTAGATTCCCAGGAAGTCAACATTCACTGGGTGTTTCTTCCACACACGGTGCAGCAAAACCATGAAGGACATCTCCTCCCCCACAGTGATGGTAACGTTGCTTTCTTTCTTAACAGATATGAGGAGCCTGGCAGAGAGGGACCAAAGGGCAGGGTCAGTTCACACAACAGCTCTCAGCCCCTTGAGATGCTCTCAGGCATCCAGAACAATCCCACAGGGATGGCAGATATGTCAGAGGATCCATGAAAAACCCTGAGCCTTGGGAGTGGTACTCAGAGTTCTGGCAGGAAATGCCTAATAAACAGACACTTCACCCCCATAAGGCAACCTAATTTCCCCTACAAATTTAAGCTCTTTCTACAGTGAATGCACATTTTGGATGTGGTCCTGTTGCCTAAACAGGGTTGTAGGGCGTCCAGCATGGCTGACAGTTGTTAATCTGCAGGGGAAGCTCTCCTGGATGATGTGAATCATGGCATGGCAGGAGCCCTGAGGGTATCTCAAATAGAATTAGGTGAGAGCAGGTAAAAAACAATCAACTCACTGTTTCCGAATGATGTGCCCTGTGTCAGCCCAGGTCAGTGTGATGGCATAAGAGCCATCTTTCAGTGTTATTGTTTCTGTGGTGATCTCCACTTTCAGACCTTTCTTTTTGAAATAAAACCCAATTTTGCCAAAGTATGTGTTGAGTTTGTTATTCTCTGCTTTCTTGGCCCCGACGAGCTGCCCATTAACCACAACTCCTGTGAAGAGCAGAGAAAGAAATGTTGCCTCAGTCTTAAAGCACTGCCTGGAAACTTGGAGTTCTGATCTCAACAGGGAGCACCATGGGATCAACAGAAACAGGAACCCCTCTGAACCCGTTTTTCCAATTTTTCCAGCCAAGAGAAGAGAATAATTTAGTAAATTGCTTCCTGATGCTATTGTTCAATCCTTTAGCACAATAATCACAAAAACAATAAACAGGGAATTGCTGTTAAATCTTGCTGGGAGTAGGAGCAGAATCCCTTCAGGCCTAGTGTAAGGGATGGATAGGACAAGAGGAAATGGCCTCAGGCTGTGCCATGGGAGGTTTAGATTTGATATTAGGGAAGTTTCTTGACTGAAAGGGTGGTCACTGGAACAGGCAGCCCAGGGAAATGGTGGAGTTGCCATCCCTAAAAATGTTCAAAAAATCTGTGGACGTGACGCCTGGGGACATGATTTCATGGTGGGGTTGGTCCATGTGTTTGGCTATCCTCACAGTGAAAAGGTTTTCTTGAGTTTCACCTGTTGCACCTCATTTCTGTAGCTTCTTGTCTCTTAGATCTGCACCATAGAGATGTGCGAGGCTTCACCTTCACCTTCTGATCACGGAGTTGAGAACAGCAACAAGACCCACCACAGATCCATTACTTCTTTTCTTTAGCTTGGTCAAACCCAGCTGTCTCAGCCTCTCCCTCTCTGTCCTCTGCTCCAGCCCCAAAATCATCTTGGTGGCCACCACTGAATTCAGTCCAATTTGTCAACATCTCTCTTGTACTGGCAAGGCCCAAACTGGACACGATACTCCACATGTGGAAATAACCATTTTCCTCAGCTTGCTGGTCACAGTCCTGCCAGCACACAGTCCCCCCTGTAGGCAATTCCCTTGGTCCCTATGAATACCTTTCAGACACAAAAGAAAAAATTTGTGCTGTAAAATAAACCATGTTTTACTCCCTTACCAGTGCCAGGATCAGAAACCAAGTTTAGGATCTTCCCAGGCTCTGAGTTGATATTGAAGCAGATGTTCCTTTGGCTCTTGGGCAGGTGTATGATGAAATGTGGGTCATTGTCCACTGAAACACGGAAAACAAACAAGTGTGAGAAGCAGGTCAGTGCCTGCCCTAGAGGGGAGAGACACAAAAGCTGTTCAAAAGGATTTTGAAGCACTTTTTGGGACTCCTCATAGTAAAATGAGGGCACTTTCCACCCTAAGGTAGCCAAAAAAGTTCTCAGATGCTCCTCACAAAAGCCCCTCAAACACTTCCTCCTCATACAATTAATTCCCTGGTTTAAGGGAAGGAAATGACATTCCTGGTTTGAGAGCTGCCAAATGCAGTGAACCATAATGATGCCAGGTAAAGGCACATCCTGCCCACTAATCCCACTGAGGAATACAATCCAGGACTTGTTCTCACAGTATACTTTACAACCTGACAGAATTGGGCCCCTCAGAAATTCATATGTCCTTTAAAATTTGCCTCAGAAGAGACAAACACCTGCACCCATCACTGAAGGCAGCTGCTTCCAGTCCTGTCTTGCAGTGCAGAGCTCTGCCCAGCTCCCGCTGGGCTGGTGGCAGCTGAGATTTCCCTGTGCTGAGAAAGAGTTTGAGAGCTCTTTGTGTAATCACTACATAAATACACACATCACACACAGAGTTATTGTAGTAACACCATGTTTATGGGCAGTGGTTCTCACAGCTGGCTTGCTCAAATAAACTGCCACTAAACTGTGGCAAAGGCCCAAGAATTAACAGGATCCATCAGTCACCAGCAGCACTCAGAGATTTTTATCTACCACAGAACATTTATCTGCCATTTACAGCAGCAGTAACTCTACAATAGCTTTCATCTGTCATTTACAATGGAGGTAACTTTGCTACTGCAGAGAAGCTAAAGTTAAGCTCAGCAAACAGCCCCAGCCTCAGGGAAGCACACAGCAGACCAGGAGGTCACTTAGATACTTTAGATCCTATTAGGATCCAAAATAGCTTCATCCTTGTAGCTTACAGCATATTTTTACAGGTTCATCTATTCAAATCAAAATTCTCCATAATTTATAAAGATAAAGCTTATATCAGAAAGGACCTTAAAGACCAGGGGCAGGGACACCTTCCATTAGACCAGGCTGCTCAAATGCCCATCCAGCCTGGCCTAAAACACTTCTAGGGATGGTGGTGAGTCATTAGGTGATGAGTGTTGATGTGTCTGGTGTCCCTTGGCAGAGAAATGCTGTAGGTTTTACCTCTGTTGATGCTCAGGGAGGACACAGGTGGGCTCCTTTGCTCAGGCATGAAGCTGACTGGCACAGCTGTGACATTGGCCCAGGCTGGGATCCCTTTGTTGTTATTAGGTGCATTTGGAGTTAATCCCAGAGTACCTGTTAGATGACAGTCACAGTTAGGGTTCTGTAAGTGCTGACATATGTAATGGTGTAATTTTTAGAGCACTGCAGTAGATCAAAGCCTGATGTTATACCAATGGAAAGCAGGTGCAGCACCATTTACAGTGGATTTGTGTAGTGACATAAGGCTGGATTTGCTCCAGTGTCTTCACCAATGAAATATGACTTATGAGGGTAGATAGCTCACCATAAGTTACCAGTGAAAAAATGGAGCCTGGCTTTTTATCTCTCACTCATGAGAGCAGCCCCCACCTTAGCCCAGTCTCCAATGTAAGGGCTGAAGTGTTTTGCCAAGAAAAAAGCTGACTTTTAAAAATCCAGCATATGCTAAAAACTTTGTTGACTTGGGTCCTGAGTTTGAGGTGCCTGAGAAAAGGCAGGACTCTTCCTGCATGCTCTGGGATGACTCATGTGAAAAAAGGTTTCAAAGAAGTGCAAGCATTTATTATCTTTGATCATGTCCCTTTGTACTAGAGCTCTCTCTGCCTTTCCTATGGTGGAGACAGGAGAAAGTAACTTGTCCTGTCTCTCTCCCATTCAGTTCATGAAATAACATTACCTTAAACAATCTGTGAAACTTGGTTTTAATATGCTGGGCTGACATTAACATCTGCTGACCCTGCTGTGAAGAGGAGTAAGGGGAAACAGGAGCTGGGGCACACCAGCAGGACGGAAGATTGCACAGGTCAAATCTCTGCCAGCATCTTCTTCCTTGTGTCCCTAATTCAGACCAGAGGCTGTTTTTACACAACAAGAGAGACACAGTAATGGGCAGAGTGAGACACTGACCTGGGCAGCAGCCTTTCCTGGGGTCTTTGGGCTGGTCTGCCAGCATTATCTCATCCTTTTCAGCATTCTCAATCAGCATGGCCGTGAAGGGGGTGACGATGTGATGGTCCAGAGACATCTGCAGGATGGATTTGGTGATGTTCCTCTTCAAAGCTGCAGTGGGGGCTGCATTTCTGGGTGGGAACAGAAGCAGAACTCCCAGTTAGCAGCTCTACATGGCAGCTGCCATGGCAATTCTGTCATGGAGGGGTCACAGAGCCAAGAGGTGTTGCAAGAGGAAAGGCTGAGAGGATTAATCCTGAACGGCTACATGACTCTCACTTGGGCTCCATAAGGTAAATCTCCATCATTCCATTCCCTCAGCCCCACAGGCAGGCCTGTTTGAGCACATTTCTCCTCACCTCTCTGCCATCATCTGGTTGACAGTCAGATAGGCCCACAGCTTCCTTGTGAATTCAGGATCTGCAAACTTGTCCTTCTTCATGAATCCATCCAGCTCTTCAACATCTCTCAGGGTTTCCATGACGAGCTCTGCATTTGCCTGTGCAGTCAGAGAGAGAAAGATGAGGAGCCAGGAGAACAGGGTGCCTTGAATTCCCCTCTTGGCTGGGGTTAAGGACCCACTCTGGCTCTGCCCTTGGTCACTTGTAGATCAAAAAGTCCCATTGGCCTGACTACAATGAGAGGGGAAATGTAGCAGGATGTTCTTTTGTTAAAGACACTTCTGTGGCAGTGGATTAAAGTAGTTCAAGGAGTTGTTAGCAGTAGCCCAAGAGGTGCTAACTCATGCCAAAAGAAGAGGATCATGACAGAGCTCTATAATCCTCCCCTCAGGCTTTTTCACATCCAATTCCACTGAAGAACACAAACCAAATTCTACTTTCTCACACAGACCCTTGGACTGCACTGTGTTTTGGCAGGAAAAAATATTGGAGTTGTTTGTTTTTTTTTTCCAACAACAGACAAATGATAACACCTAAGCCCTGTAAGAGTGCAGATAATTCCGTTCCTCCTCAGAAAGAAAGGTCTGGATTTAATATTCCCATCCCATCCCACTCCACCTGGAACAGCAGCCCTGAAAACATGGGGGAAATCTCATCACACATAAAAGGGCAGTGCTAGGACTTGATATGCTGTAGATCCACCAGCTTGAACTCCCTGATGGTGGGAATTTCAGTCATGAAAGGAGTTGCCTTAGGGGATCATTCCTGCATCTCCACAAAGCATGAAGGAAAATCCATTCTTTTGTCTAGATTTAATCTTTTTGGTACATTTATTAGAAGGAAGTTCCTCTGGCAGGCTGCAGAGAGCAGGTAGTGACTATTCCTGGCTGTACTTGAAGCTGTTGTGGAACACTATTGGATAAACCCTCCATGAGTTTCCCCATGTTCCCACCAGGAACCCAAGTGGACAAAACCCTCTGCTGGTTAACTCTCAGCAGGGAGACTGTACACAGGAGGGAATGGACCAGCCCAAATGCCCTGAGCAGTTATCCAGGGACACCTTCACTCACTGCAGTCGCTGTGACGACGCTCTCCAAGTGCTGCAGGTTTTCCGTGTCGACCTTCCCAGCCACTACTATTTCTGAGCCACCAAAGTAGTTGTGGAAGCTGCTCTGGGTGACATCTGACACTGACTCCTGGGGGTAGTTGAACTGAATCTTCTTCAGCAGCGGGGTGGAGACCTGATTGTAGAAATTCTGAGAGGGAAGGAGACAGAGAAGTGAGTTTGTTGTACATAAAGTGACTCTCTTGCACAGGCCACTCTTACTGATAAGACTGCAGGTGACAAAATCTGGGGCCCTAATGAGCAAGAGGGAATTTCCTCATCTCATAGAATGCAGACTTCTTCATACTTGGCACACTTTTACAGGGGTACATAAAGAATATCTGCACCAAGTCTTGTGAAAGTCAAAGGATGGTCAGAAGTCCATGGGCTGTGCTCGTCCTAGACCTAAAAGTCTTGAGCACAGACGTGTGTGGGCCTGAATCCCTTCTCAGGATGGTCAGCTCTGGGCTACTGTGTAAGACAAACAGCTACTTTCCACCTAATTATTGTACAGATGGTGAAATCAGGGAACAGTAACAGTATAAGGATGTCAGAGTTTGATCAGCAGCAATTCCTGCTCACTGATTTGGAGCCAGAGCTAGAGCTGAACTTCTTCTTACATTGGCTAAATCTGGATTACCATTTAACATTTATATCTCAGGTTTTGGTTAGTGATGAAATGGCCTAAAGTAGTGTCCAGGCCTTAATTCTAATTCAGAAAATATTTTTTTATAGTTAAGGCTGTTTTATAGAATATTAATCCTACATGGGGAAGTAAAGAATGTGTTACAGATAAACTGTAACTAGGACCACTTAAGCTGAAATATGATTGATATCTTGCAGGACTTTCCAGAGGAAATTACGGGTCTTGAGAACTTCTTGCTAGTGGATTTACAGCTGTGAACAGAACAGGAGAGTTTAAGAGGCAATGAGGCAGAAGATCACCTTCATTTGGAGAGAAGTCTCCTGATTTCCAAAAATCCTTTGGGCCATGCCACGGTTGTCAGTTGCGATTCTCTGCAGGAAATCGTAGTCTACATCAAACCCAATCCCGAGGCAGAAGAGAGAGAATTCATCCTTTATGCTCTGCTTCACATTCTTCTGGATTGTTGTCAGCTTCAGCTCACCTTGGAGACACAGAAAGGGTGACATTCACCTGAGCAACAGAAAAGTTTCCATCAAGGTGAACAGGCTCCTGCTCCCCCTGTGTCTCTGGTTCTCTCTGGATATTAGGGAAATCTAGACAGCAAGCTTAATGCCAAATTTCCATTGTCTACAGCAACGTTTGAGCTTCTCCTGGACTGTGATTAACAAAGTGTTTGCACTGAAGACAATCCTTTTGGACATGTTTTTTGGTATCTGATGCATTTTCTTTGTATATCCAGGGCTCTTAGTAACTTCCTAGGGGATTTGAAATTCTAGCACATCTAGAGTTCTCCCAGAATTAGTGATTGAAGCTCTCTGCAGATTAAGACATCTTCATGAAGACTTTACTTTGTTTCTCATATTTAAGACATTCTATGTCATCGTTGGGACTTGTTTTATTTTCAGACTTATTTTTAATGGCAGACTTTTTGGAGCTGACATCTTCAAGTCAGCAATTGCTTTGACCTGTACCAAATCCAATCCAAATTAATTTCCTTTCCACTCTTTTTTCCTGATTTTCATGTTATGCTTGTGATTGCATAGATCTGTGTGAGCTAAAGTCACAGGAAGAGGAAATTTTTGTACAATCATAGGATCATAGAATGGTTTCTGTTGAAAGGAACCTTAAAGATCATCCAGTTCCAACCTCCCTGCTATGGCAGGGATGCTTTCCACTAGACCAGGCTGCTCAAAAGCCCAGTTTCTCTAAAGCTATTTTGATTACCTGTCCTACAGGATTTGTGCACCTCTGTAATTTGCAAAAAAGTCATAACCTGCATAACAGGCTGCTCATCTTTCAAAAGCTTCTGTGCAAAGCCCTGTGGCACTTTTAGCACTTGGCAAAAGGGCAGCACAAGCCATTGGAAGAAAGATTAATGGAAATCTTTAAACTTACTGACAAATTGTCTATTTGTTGCTTTTCTTGGGCTTACCCCACCAGCCTTTGTTCTCACCCAAAGCAGGATCCTTACCTACTGTCGGGTCTCCATCAGACACCAATACAATCATGGAAACTGAGTTTGGGTCCAACATGCCTAAACTTTTGGCTTCATTCAGGATGAAAGTGGCTCGGAGAAGAGCTTCATTGATATTTGTGCCTGTCAAAGACACAATGAAGAAAAAAAACCCAACTTGTTGAATCCAGATCAGTTCTAAGATTCTAGTGGAGTTAAGAGGGACAAGAGATGAGATCAAGGCAGCAAAACACCTCCTCTCTGATGTTTAGGTACACCTTTCTGCACTTTGGTTCCCTTTTTCATCCCAGGCTGTTGTCTTCATGAGGCCACTCCACTCCCCCTCATTAATTCCAGTGTGACCCTTTGTAGTGTTGGGAACTATTTGGTTTGGGAAAAATTATTGGGTTTGCAGGCAGGTGATTGAATGAGAGCACGGAAAACTTCTTTTCTGGCCATCAGCCCATTCCTTGGACAAGAAGAGGTGTATGTTTGCTGAGTTTACCTGAGGTTTGATTTGTGTCACAGAAGGAGCAGAGTAAGAAATCAGGATGAGAGGAGCAGAAATCTGAAGGCTGAGCAATCAGAAAATAGGTATTTTCTTTGTCAAGAAAGAAAAAAATCAGCAGCTCCAGAGACAAGATGATAATAAAATGCTGCATTTAAACTGGTTTTGCTGGATGGGAGCTGATCTCTAAGCTTATGTGTCAATTCTTTTGGGGTAACCAAGTCAGTCACTCATTTATCCAGCCTGGCTTCCTACTCCCAACACACTGATGATTTTGGACAAGTCTATAACTTCATGTTCATTGTAGTGAAAACTTCTGAAGACGAAGGTACCACAGCACCAGAAGGCTCTGATATTAGGGAGAGTCTCTCCACACTATTGATGCACAAATAACTGAATAACCCATCTAGAACTGCACTTCAAAGAGTGAAGAGGCAGACCAAAATAATCATAAGCCCCTTCCAAAGACCTGTACAGCTGCAAAAGACATCTGTCCTTGTTTATCAGACAGAGGATGAAGGAACAAAAAGGATAAACAGTTTTCCCACATGGCATTTAGTAGCTCATAGAACCATTAAATCATTAAGTTTGGAAATAACCTCTAAGATTGAGTCCAGCCATTAACCCCAGTCCACCACTAAACCATGTCCTTAAATTCCTTGTAGGACTTGGGGTCCTTCCCCAGCTCCATTACCCTTCTCTAGACATGCTCCAGCCCCTCAATGTCTTTCCTGTCACGAGGGACCCAAAACTGAGTGCGGCACTCGAGGTGTGGCCTCAGCAGTGCCCAGCACAGGGGGAGCGTCACTAGCCTGGTCCTGCTGGCCACACAAGTGTCCAAGCCAGGACACCACTGGCTTTCCTGGCCACCTGGCCACACTGCTGGCTCATGTTCAGCTGGCTGTCAGCCTAGGGCATGTGATTGTGAGTTCCCTGCTTATGGAATATTTCATTGGCCTGTTCATCCAGGCTTATGAGATGGACTTGATCTTTCAATGATATCTGGGATCTCTGAGGTGGGAAGTAAGATAGATTAAAGGCAACTGCTCTGTGGTCTGAGTTCTATCTAGAAGGCAATGCCATTCCATCCCCCAATATAATAAACTGCAATTCTTGCTCTTCTTTAGGCATGCTTTTCCTGTTTTGGGAATCAGACTCTTGTTTAGGACTACTCTGGCAGTCTGAAGGCTGTCTTAGGTACCCACTCCTGTGATAAGCAACTTCTGTGAGCACCCTGCAATCAGAACCTCATACCCCCATTGGGATGGATTGTCTGGATGTACTTCTTAGCATCTTCCACCTGCGATGGGGTGGCTGAGACCAGATTGTCTCTCCAGCACCGGACGTTGTGGTTGAAGTCGATCAGGGAGAACTGGTCAGCAGCACGGAGCTCACTCAATATTGCCTTCATGGCCTCGATGGTCTGAGAAGTTTAAGAGAAGACAGGTTTATGCTTTCTGCTGATGAAAACCTCTTCTTAACTTATAACCACAGGCAGATATTAGCCTCTGAGGAATAAGCACATGAGCACTGAAATCCAAATTAGCATCTGCTATCCAAATCTCTCTTTTTTTTTTTTTTTTCACTTCTTACATAATGTCAAATTTTTCACCAAAGAAACACAGAAAAATTGCAATTAGGAAGGATAAATTCATGTGGCTCAACTTGTTTAACTCCTGCTAACACAGAGTGAAATGAAAGAGAAACATTTGTGGTTCAGGAGAGAGCAACTGCTCAGATCAGCTCAGGAGACTTAGCTCTGTCTGCAATGCAGTCGTTTCAGGCTGGGTAACATCTATTTGAAGATGTGTAATTTAAACAAGTGACAATTTACCTGTATCCCAGTTTTGCAGCACTGATTTCCCCAAGGAAGCAATCTGCCAGGCCTTACTATTGTGCTCTCAAGGAAATTCAAATATACCTGGATGATCCCCAGCTAATGTTTGTCTAGTCAGTTCTTAAAACCTTTCAATGATACATGATATGCAATCTCCTAAACTCCTCACTCAGACCTACAGAGTTTTCCCTAACACATAACATAAACCTCTCCTGCTGCAAATCCATCTGATTCCATCTTATTCTACCCTGGCTGAGCATGAAAGGCAGTTGATGAGTTTCCATTTCAGAACAATTGTTTGCATATTTGGAGGCTGATTATCTTTCTTGAAGCATTTTCTCTTGCAGACTAAAATATCTTATTTTAACATTTTTTCCCCTTTATGGGTTATGTTGTCTAAACAATCCTTAGTGGTCTTCAGAGGGCTGTCAACAATTCATCCATGTTTGGAAAGCAGGGATGTAGTATCCCCATTGAGACTTTCCCAGGATTCAGTATGGAGCATTAGAGAAAAAGGGGGTCAGAGCCTTTGCAGAATATTTTGTGATCTGCCCATTAAAATTTATATTTAGAGTTAAAATCTGGCACCACCTCTTCCTTTAGTCATGGAAGAAACATTATAAATAATGGGGTAAAACCATTAAGTCCTTGATTCCAAATATTCTCCAAATTAAGCTGGTAATTTTACATGCCAGTGAGCTACAGAAGTGAATGGTAAAGCACTTGGGGAAAGTTGGCAGGCTGCTCATTTTGCAACAGAGGTCAAACACTTACTTGTTTCATTTTTAGTCCCCACATCGAGCCACTGACATCTATAACAAATAAAATGTTTTTGGGCAGTGGATCAAGATTTTCCGGAGCAAAGAAGTGAATAAAATAGCCATTAAAAATCTGCAAAATAAAATAAAAAAATCACAATGAAATGAGCTGCAGAAAATATTTCAGAAAACTCAAGACAGTGACAGAGCAGAAAATTCTTATTTTCTTAATGAGCTAAATATTTCTCCTTATTGTCTTTCTTCTCTTCTTTATTGGCCAGTTCTAACCTTCAGCTCTGCACATCTCTGCAGCCTTAAACCATTTTTACTCAATAAAAGCAGAGCCTGGTTCTCAGACCACTTCCATGCCCTAGCATAGGGAGGAATGAAAAATACTTTGAAAAAGACTGTTCTGCCTGTAATAATTCAACCTCATAACTCAGCTTCATGTTAACATAAAAATAGTGATGTTCTGGTTGTCTCCTTGTGATGTATTGGTACAACATCCAATGACTCCATCCTCTGATTCTACATTAAATCACCAGAGTGCTGCCAGGTATAAAGACATTGGCTTTTGGACATGACAGGAATCTTCTCCTACTATATGTAAGCCCATGTCTTAGTCATAAATTAAATAAATCCATTCTGCCCACTTAAAATCCCTCTGTTCTTTCAATTGGATACAGAGCTCGTCCTCATGCTTATTCCCCTGAAGGATGAAGTTTAGCACATTTTGCTGAAGGACAGCAATTCCTTTATTCACAGCTCTCTGGTCCCAGCTGAGCAGCCACACTTACTTCCAGTTCTCCCCCCGTGGTTTCTCTGTTCACATCGTACTGCACCACAAAATTTCCATCCACAGCCGTGGACGAGCACTTGGGGCATTTTCGTTGTTGAGCCATTGTTGGCTTGAAAGAAACATGAGCCTTGAGATGAGGAGAGATCATCGGTCAGCCAGGTGTTGTGTGAGAGGGGGGTGATTGACACAGAAACTTCACATCTTCAAGAAATTCCTGATTCCACTGAACACTTTCCTGCTTTCATTATTTGTGGAAAATGGACTTTGTCACTTCAGAAGAAAAACAGCACTAAGGTTTGCCTGGATATGTTGATTCAGTAGTAGCAAGTGTGACACAAATCACATGACCCATCTACAGCACCAAATATTTCAACTAGAGTGTGCAAACCATTTCTATCAAGCAATACATTATTAACATTTTGCTAGCTGAAACTATCCATAATTTTATCAATATTTTTAATAGGTTTCTAATTGACATTTTTCCCCAAACAAAGAGGATTGCCATTTGTCTGTGAATTGAGTGGAAGAAAACATTTTCATTAGTAGTGTGATTGAGCATGCAGACATTATGGCATTTTTCTTCTGTTTTAAGTGGATAACTTGAAACTGCCTGAGAAGATAAGACTTAATATAGACACACAGTATCTCTGAAATAATTTGCTAAACTACGAATGGGGGTGAATTTGAATATCAGGAAGCAATACTGCCTGACATATTACTATGGAATTAAAGACAGTTTTGCCACATTTTTGCATGCTTCCAGCAGGTACAAAAAATTGCCAGGACTGTAGAGTAAGCGTGAAAACTGAAGATTTCGTGCTATTTCCAGTCTGTGACTGGTTACCTTTTTCTCTCCCTTGGAGATGGTGGTGATTCCATCAAAATGATCTCCGAGTGAATTAGGAACATGCACGTAGCGCAGTCCCTGCGGCTCAATGATGCGGACATCCACCTAAAGGCAGGAAGGGAGGACATTCATTGTGGAGAGCTGCCCCATCCCTGGAAGCGTTCAAGGCCAGGTTGGAGAGGGTTTGGAGCAACCTGGTCTAGTGAGGAACAAATATGTCTGGTCCCCAGTGATAAACACAGCTGAGAATCTCCTGAATCGTGACTGACTCACGTCAGAAACAGTTGGGCAAACAAGCTTTGACATTTTTATACTCTTGTGTAAACTTGTCTTGAACAAACAATACTTGCTATTTATTTGGAATAATGCTTTTGACAAAAACTCCAGCTTCATGAGGTACTGTCCTATGGGAGCTGATGATCTCTGGTTGTCTCTCCACAACCATGATTTGTCTTAAAATCACAGAATGGTTTGGGTTGGAAAGGATCCTGAAGTCCATCCAGTTCCAAGCCCCCTGCCATGGGCAGGGACACCTCCTTGAAAAACATGAGCGCTTTCTCAGCAAGGATTCACCTGTAGGGTTCTTCCTACACACCCCAGCTCTGCTTTACCTCCATGTGCTTGGCCAGGCGTCCTGGCTTCACAGAGATGACGTGCTCGTAGGAGCTCAGCTTCCTTCGGATCATTTCGTGGTAGTGAAGCTGGAACTGGATCCTCATTCCTGGGGGCACATTCACTTCGGTTTGGAAGTTTTCCATATCCAAGGCATTGCTCCTGAAAAGTCATCAGTGGGGTTATTTTGTGAAAATACAAGGAGAAGGAAAAGCTTCTTTTCACTTTGGTTTAGATTGAGGGTTTGATTCTAACTGTGGCCTCTGCCAGGGAGCTGCAGTTGTCTGTTAGCACAGGGTGTTTTAGCAACCTGAAAGCTGAAACACAGTTTAAGTCTGTGACAATTAAATATCAGAGCTACTGTAAGTAAGCATTTTCCTTTCCAGGATTCCCCCTCAACTATTGCCTCCTGGGATGGATCATCTCAGCTCTCCTGTGAGTAAGTTCAGTACAAAATCCATATGCCAGAGTGTTTATACCTGACTATTCCAGCAGCTTTGCCTTTGGCTTTTGCTTGAGCATACATTTTTCTGGCTTCAGATTTTTCCCGAATATGGCTGGTGAATGTGATACCATTGATATCCCTAGGAGAGAGAAGCACAGTCAGCTTGCAAAAGAAACTTTACAATCGAGGACTGTTTCTTCAGTTTACATCAGTGAAATCTAAGCTGGTGGGAAATGGAACAACAAGGTTCTTGCTTAACCCCAAAGTAATGAATTCTGATTTTCACTAGAGCTCTATCTTTTTCCCTATCTGATTTTTATTTCAAGTAGCCAGCACCATTGTGCTCTGGGGAGGATCTGCTCTCCTCCACCTCCTTCAAACTTTCCCCATGCTTTGGGCAGGGAAGGCAGTTCCTGATATCATAGTTGGTTTGGAACATGGATCAGGACATCTCCTGAACAGCAAGCTGCCTGTCTGAATGGATACTGAACCAGGACAGCTTCTGTTCAGTGAGGGCTCTGATTTGGGTCTCTCTCCTTTGATTTGGCAAGGTGGGGGCTTAGTCTATTTGAGACTTTTGTCCATTTTTATTGATAATGACCAAGATCTCAATAATTACATGAGAGGAAGACCTGGACAGACAGATAGACTGATGGTATGAACCTCTTGAGAAAGCCTGCAAAAATTATACTGAACCTGGAAAAGAATAAGAGCTTTTAGCATTTACAAATACTTCCTTCCCAGCCTGCTGAATGCTTCCAGAAGACGAGGCTGGTACCTGACCACTACTTACATGGTAAAGTTGTCAATGAAAGCTCCTTTGGGGACTTGCACGTCAAACATGATGGGCTGTGGCCGCTTCGCGTTGTTCACCATCTTGGCTTGGATCATTGTGTTGGCCAGCCGAGACGTGATGGTGGACTGAACCTTGTAGCTGTAAAGACCTATCTTGTCATCATCCTCCACCTGCATTTGACAAAATCACTCTATAAATTTAGGGTGCCACTGGAAAAAATGTGTTAAAGGACAATATCAATCTTTTTTTTTTTTTTTTTTTTTGTCTCAGTGCTACTTTTTAATTGCTGCTCCTCACAATATGGCAGCTAGAGGGGACATGATCTCAAGCTCAGGACATCTCCGTATTTTACCTGGAAATTATGGCAGGATATTCATGTGAATATAGTTCATCATAATATTTCAGCTGAAAGAGGGTATTTTTAAAGCAGAAATGTTTTCCTTGCTTTTCACCATGCAACCGGTCCTTGGAATGAGTCTATGAGTGCAATCCAGCATGGAAAGCTACACAGTAATCCTGAACATCATATAATGAGGAGGAGAGAGCTCACATTTTCAATCAAAGTCCTAAACAGAGGAGACTGGAAGCATTGGTTACTGACCTAGTGTTGTAAATGGTTAAACCACAGCAGGGGGATAACAGTATTTAAGTGTTTTATTAAGACATTGTCTAATCATTTTTGATGCTTATTTCTTCATATTTACCATACCCTTCTCCCTCCAAAAGCAGATGCATCAACAGGATTGTGCAAACATATTTCTGTTTAAAGAAAATAGGTTAATACCCAACCGGCAGTAAAAACAAGGAACTGAACAAACAGAGGGATTGATTTCCAAAAAATGGTTAACCAGAAAATCACTTTGTTCAGTATTATTTATCACAGAGGAAAAAAAATACTCACCAGATCTCCAACGTACCCCCAGTCAGATGTGCTCCGCTGGAAAAGAAAAATATGGAAGGAATATTCAGCAAAGCTAAGAACACTGACTGGTTGTTTCAAGACAGGGATCTAAAAATTGTTTTCTAAGATTATGAATCATAAGGTCATAGGGAATCACAGAACCATTACATTTGGAAAAAACATCTAAAATCAGGTCCAGCCATTAACCCAGCACTGCCAGGGTCACCAAACATTTACTTTTTACATGCTTTTTTGAATACTTCCAGCAATAGTGACTCCAGCACTTCCATGGGAAGCCTGATGCAATTCCTGACAACCCTTTCATGGAACAATTGTCCCCCGATGTCCACCCTAAACCTCTCCTGGCACAACTTGAGGCCATTTCTTCTTGTCCTGTCCCTGTTCCCTGGGAGCACAGCCTGACTCCCCCCGGCTGTCCCCTCCTGTCAGGGAGCTGTGCAGAGCCACAGGGTCCCCCTGATCCCCCTTTTCTCCAGGCTGAGCCCCTTTCCCAGCTCCCTCAGCTACTCCTCCTCAGACTTGTGCACCAGACTCTTACCCAGCTCTGTTGCCCTTTGGACATGAATGAGAATTAGTTTGAGTTCCCAGACAAAGTGTGAATATTCCTTTTGTCTTATTTCATGTATTTCTACATGGGATGTTGGAGCATGTGATTTCCCAGCTGTGCCTCAGAACCTTTCACAAACAGGACAGCTTTCTTCCTCTTTCTTTTTTTTTTTTTTTAAAGAAAACATTCTCTTCTAGAAAAACATTTTTCATGAAAGCATATCACGCTGACAGAAAGTCATCCTCAGACACCCTTGTTTTTAACAGAAAAGTTCTCTTTGTTTTTCCATGAAAAGTGGAAAAACCGCAAACCCCAGACTTCTTTAGCTCACTTTATTGCCATTTACATTAGAAAATATTTATGTATTATATACAATATGCATGAATTAAAAAACCCATTGTGTAATCGATATTACATTTACATGCTTGTGCCTATGGAAGTTAATTATGCATGCATTACTTAGACGAAATTGCCCGTTAATGGTTGTGGTTTCCCCCCTGCCCTATGAATTGCTCCATTTGGAAATTTCTATGGCAAGGTGCTGACATCTTGTGGCCATTCCAATAATTCTGTTTAATTTCCCCCCAAAAATCTCCCCCTCATAAGGAATATTGATATTAATCCCCTGAAAGAGAATTTGGCTCACCCAGATGCAACTTTTTAAAGCAGAGATCTACTTTTATATTATCATCACAGCTAGGCCATCTCAGCTCTCCAGGGTCAAGAGGACCCAAAACCACAGAAGATGCTCATGAAAATAGCTTTAATCTCATGATGAACTGGAAGATTGTTCTGCAATTGTTAAGTTCATTTGAAGCTAATTAATATGCTGTTCTAGGGAAATCTTGTGCTGTATAAGAGATAATGATGTCATAGCCAGTTCATTTTAAAGACATGATTTTAAGGACCCTTTAAAGGTGGATGGAGAGACTGCAGGATTTCTGCCTGCCTGAGAACAAATGCAGGTTTTCATTTTTTAGCTCTAAGGCACTACCTGAACCATTCAGACTGGGATTACAGGATATGGAAGTTTATGGCTCTCTAGGGACCCTCTGTGAAGCCTGATGGACTGATCCTGTCACACCCCACAAACTTCACTGTACAGTGAACTGGACTGTCACACCTGACAAAGGACCAGACCAAGAAGAGTGATTTTTGGCCCCACACATACCTTTGGCATAGGGAACATCACCATCTTGAATACAAACTAAGATTAAACCAACATTAGCTGAAACAAATTTAATTTTGGGAAGATGAAGACTGAGACCTTAGAGCACAGGGGTTTTGTTTTATTGGGGTACATTTCTGGTTCTCAGCTTAGGGCTCCTGACCCACTTTAGGAATGGTGGTTAAAGCTTTCAGGATGCCCAGGTTTCCCTCCTGATAGCTCTTGGTGGAGAAGAGGGGGTAGCTGAAGGAGAAGGAATTTATCACTGGTACATGTCGTGACTCCCATGGCTGGTATTAGAGATCAGACATGGGCTGGGCCAGACCTGGGAACTCAGAGGCTGCAGAGGGCAGCCACTCCAGCAGGTCAGGAGGACAGAGCTGTACCTTTATCTTCAGGCACCTGAACACCAGAATCAAGGAAACAGAAGCACAGAATAGTTTGGGTTGGAAGGGACCCTAAAGATCCTTTAGTTCCACCTCCCTTGCCATGGGCAGGGACACTTTCCACTAGACCAGGTTACTCCAAGCCCCATCCAACCTGGCCTTGAAGATCCTACTCAGACCTCCAGGTCTGAGTGCTGATGTGATCATTGAGAATGGGGACTTCTGTGGTACCTGAGACTCCTGTTATTTCCAGCATGAGGATTCATGGCTGATCTTTGCTTTTAAATCACATCCACACCTGTTGATCACTGCATAAAAACAGGATATTGAGCCGTATCTCACGCATGCCAAATTGCTAATCAGAATGAAGACATGTGCTTCAGGAACTGTTTGAAGGACAGATGTTGGGCTCTGTCTTCAGATACTGAGATGCATCTTCTCCTGAAACCTGTGCAGGATATGGATATTCAACACTTCACAGTGATCTTTGTTCAAATCACTGTGCATGGACATTGCAGCTATTTAGTGAAATAAGGAGAGCAGAATCACAAATGTTCTGCATTTGACAGAAATGTCTTTTCTACTGGGGCATGAACAATGTTGAAAAGAAGATGCCTGACATGACAAACTATAAATAAGGTGTGATCTTCAAGTGTTCAAGGCCAAGCTGGACAGGGCTTGAAGCAACCTGGTCTACTGGAAGGTGTGCTTGCCCATGGCAGAGGGTTGGAATCAGATGACTTTTCAGGTCCCTTCCAGCCCAAACCATTCCATGTTTCTGTGATTCTAAGATCTACTTGGAATGCCCTTCCAGTTCTTTGAGGTGCTATTGTCTCATAATTCACTTATTTTTCTGTAATTTCCTAAGCAGTTTTTAACACAATCCATTGCAGCCTCTTCACACTCCTTTCAGGGGATCCTCAGGGAGATGCAAGAAGAGAAATTTCAGACCTAAGACTTGGCAGAGCTTGTCTTCACAGTGCTGCAGATGGATCCTTGTCTGTTTGGTTACATTTACCCCTGGCAGCTGGGGGAGTCTCCAACCAGCTGATTTAGGAAGGGATTCTTCAGTGTGAGGGTGGTGAGGTCCTGGCACAGGATGTCCAGAGAAGTTGTGGCTGCCCCATCTCTGGAAGTGTTCAAGGACAGGCTGGGTGGGGCTTGGAGCAACCTGGGACAGTGGAAGGTGTGGAAGGTGTTCCTCCCCATGGCAGAGAGGTTGGAATGAGATGAGCTTTAAAGTCCCTGCCAACCCAAGCTGCACCACGATTCTATCATCCCATCTCTTTCCCTGTATCCTTCCTGTGCTGCTGCTCTTGGAGGGGAAACCAGGCAGGCAGAACAGCACCTCTGGACAGCCAGAGACCAGGACCCAAATCTGGGGGACGTGTTGCAGAACATCCCACCTCACAGGGTGCCTCACAGGTCTAGACACTTTATCTATCTCCAAAACAGAGATAACAGCTGTGCACCACCATATAGAGGTTCACAAGGTCACCTGCATTCCAGGCCATGGAACACTCTGCTGCTGTGGTCACGAGGACCATTCACACACCTGAGGCACAGCATTTTGGGAATTACTCAGGAGCAAGATAGCAGAATACCTTATCTGTACCTAGAAAACCATCCTCTGTATTTAGAGCCAATCAATAGGGGCTGCAGGGAGATCTGTTGTCTTGTTGCCAGTAACAGGTGAGCTCTTTGCAGAAAAGCATAGTGCTGAAAAAATAATTTGGGAGACAGCCTTCCTGTGGTGATGAACAGTAAATAACTGTGTTCCTGCTGCTGGCCAAGAGCTGCTGTCTCAAGATGATTTGCACAGTTCAGTTTAATCTCATTTATTTTATTTTATTGTGACTCAACTAATATAGGAGTAGATGAGATCTTAGTTCTACTGGTTTGCAAAAATTTATTTTATAGGTAAAGGATGGGAAATAATGTATGGGAATAAAAGTAATAACTGGTATAATTAAACCAGCAGTAGAATTGTAAATTACTGCATGCATATGTCTCTGCCTCTATGTATCCAGGAATTTTGGGAACAGAGGCAACATAATACATATGGCACTGATACAGATACATTGGAAAGTAATGATTCCCTGGAGAAGTGCAGCTAGAAGGAATTTCTGTTTAGATCATGATTCAATTATTTAAATACTGGACTGGCAAGTGTGAGGACTTGATTCATACTCATGCCAAAATCTGCCATTTTCTTCCACTGTTATGCAGGCTTTAGGTATCAATAAGTTCCATCCAAAGCCTTAGGAAAAAGGAAAATCAGGTTTGCCTGTGTGTAATTTCAAAGATTCTGGGAAATCCAACATTATCCAAGAGGATCTTTCGTTTTCTCTACACTGAACAAGCTCAAGAAAAGCAGCACCAGAGCTTGGTGCAAGGTCCACTCTGATCATCATTTCTTTCATGCAGTGTAATGAAAAATTAATACATTCAAACAACTGATTTCATGAGTATTATCATTAATTGCTACTGTGTAAAACACAGAAAAACTCTTGCAATGCTGCTCTAAATGTCTTCCAAGCCAACAGACTAAAATAATCTGCAACCCATCAGTGTGCTGGAAACAAATTTTCTTCCCAGATCTCAGGTGCCACCGGCTCATCACTGAGTGTCACTCTTTGTCCAGAGTTAAATATGAATGGACTGAAGGTTTACAGCCTACACGTGCCTGTGTCTGAAGTCCTTTTCCATTTTCTCATGGAAAAACCTCACCCCTTTCAATGGGATTTTCCCCAGACATGAAGTTAGACAAATATCTCCATTGTTTATCCCCTCAGGAGCACAGGTACAGAACAAAGCCTTGTTGTGCTTAAGGGAGAGCAGCAGTTCTTGTCCCAGCCAGAGATATGGAAGTCTCAATGCCTATGAAAACCAGCTGGTCCCACATGATTGTACACTCACAACCCTGGACATGGAGAAAGACACCTGGAGAGAGCTCCCAGCCATTCTGGCCTCCCTCCTCTGGAGCATTTCTGGGTACTGTACCTGGTACCTGCCCTTTCTCGCCTTGGAACTTGAGGGAAATCCATCAATTTCCAGATCAATCAGGTTTTCCACTTCCTAGAGGAGGGAGAAGAAGAAAGAGTTGCTGCTGCCTTACTGTTTGATTTATCACTTGATTTATTATTGGTTAGCACTTTTCAGGAGAGTTCCAAAGGGATTTTACCTCCCCTGGATGCTAATGGGGAGCAGAAGCACAAACCATCTCAGTCCAAAATCCTTACACATTCAGCTTCCCTCAGTGGCCAACCAGCTCTATAAACTCCTGTAAAATCATGACCTTTACCATCATTTTACAGCCTTTCCTTCTGAAACAAGGAGTAATATTTAACATGAAATGACCACAAAGAGCAAGAGGATTATCACCAGGATGGGTCTAGCCATGGAAACTACAGCATTTCAGACACTGATCTTACTCAAAGGAAGTTCAGAGAATTTCTGTTCAAACCAGTAGAAATCGTCCCTGGTTTTACACCAATATACCTGAGAACTAAATTCCTCCCAATGACAGCAAAAGAACATCAGGTCTTTTACAAGTGCACTGATTCATTTAGAAGTGTGGGTCACACCACAGTAATACTCTTAATTAAATTTTGTTATGAGCTTAATTTATAGTAATAAAGAAGTTTAAGTGCATGAATTCCTTTCTAACTTATGTGATAGCATACACACAAAGGTTTGTATAAAATTAATTTAAATTGTTTAAGCACACTGATGTTAAATTGATAAGGCATCTACAATTAGAAAGAACCACAGGTGTTGAATATTCTTTATGGGAATTATAAACCCAGTTTTAAAATCCCATTGAGTCAAGAAAATGGCTGTAAAAATAACGAAAAATAGGATATCCCAGCTCACTGAAGATTTTTATTAATCCTGCAAAGGAAAAGAAAACCTTGTATAATCCCTGCTGACTTCACAGAAATATTTCAAAACTACAGTGTGGAAATGGGTGTAGACACCAAATCTAAGTTCACCTGAGCCTAGGGGTTTAAATTTAGACTCAGTTTCAGAGTCAAAGCTATAACTATGCTTCTTTTTATCATTGCATTATCCCAAAAAATGATGGTCTCTTTTATAAATTCTCTCATCCCTCTGCTGAGGAATGTGAAATCAATAGGATATTCACTCTGTATTTGAATTCCTGTTAACAAAAGCCCAATTCCATACAAAGCTTTGCTGAAGTTCACAGTGTTCCACACAGGAGGCTCCATCCACAAAGATGACTAGGTGCCCTGTTTCTGCTTATTCCAGGGAAACAGGGTATAAAATATGCTGAAGATCTGAGTACAGAAGCCCACTTAAATGTTTAAAGGTTAAAACCACACCAGAAAAGGCAACACTGAAGAATATGAAACCTGCTTGCAATGAAATTTGGACTTAGGCTCACACTCTCCCTTTAACAATATTAAATAACAACAATAATAATAAGCTTCAATAATATTTAAAAAACTCAGCATTACAAATGACAAATAAAGACCAATTATCAGAAAACTTTGCAGCTAAAAGTAGAAGAGAATTGTGAAGCAGTGACCCAGTTCTGCTCCCACGGCCGCTTCCATCCAGGCTTCAGCAAGGAAGGGAAACCTGGGCCCTGCCTCCAAATACTCACATCTGGGATGTCATCAATAACCAGATCAAAGCCCCCGACTCCAGAAATGAGGAACAAAACCAGGAAGCTGCTCAGATTCTTCATTTTCTTCCTGCTTGTTTCCTCCTGAGAACAGCCTGCACAGGTACAGACACAAGTTCTTCCCTTCTCTGAGACAAGTTCAAGGAAACAGCCCAGGTTTATGCAGCATTTTGAGCAAAGTTCTGAAATGCTGACTTTGTTTAGGCTGTAGGTAAATATTAGCCTTGCAACGCAAGTCTGAGCTGTGGTGCCTGAGCAAGGGTTATCCAAATAGTGTCTTCACTCGCCTCTGCCCTCGATAACAGCACTGGCTTGGATAGGCTCACTCCTTGCTTTTGTAGCTTCCTGTGGTGTTTGACTAATTTCCTGCTAGGCACAGAGCTTGCAGTATCCAAAAACTTCAAAAGCTCTCAGCGAGAACTCCAGTGTGTCTGTTTATAACAAGAGAGGCTAAGTTTGGTTCTCAGTGCGATGGAGGCAGCAGTGTTGGGCTTCTCCAAGGGCCCTCCCACCCCACCAACCCACAGGCGCTGCCAGAGACTTTGGGGTTGGATCCTGAGCCACACAAATACCCTTTTTTCCATTCTTCTGGGAAGAAAAAATCATAGCTGATGATGTGATAGTTCTAAATTTCCAAAATTAGTCACGTGAGAACATCTGATGATATTTTCAGGTGCATGTTCTCTGGCTCCTGGGTGCTTTTGAAAGAGATTTTTTGCCCCCCTGGTTCTTTGGGTGCTTCAAGTGATGAGATAAAGAGAGCAAAGCAAAAAGGGGAAGGAAGGGAGGAAGATGCCTTTTGGGAAAATTTGTTGGGGTATCCCTTCCACTCTACCCAAAGAAAGGATTGTTGGAGACATCTGAGCAGCTTCAATGCCAATGACAGAATTACTGTGTGAACTCTAGGACAAAAACAGCAGTCAAATATATATTATTATTTACATATTATAGTATAGTATAGTATAATATAGTATATTATAGTATATTATAGTATATTATAGTATATCACATTATAGTATATCATATAATTATATCTCATTACAGTACATTACATTTTCTTGTATACTATATTTTATTATATGATATTCACTATATAATACTAATAATATTGTTATCTTCTCTTATGGTATGTTACACTTCAATGTTTCAGTTAATTATTTCTGTGGCACAACTCTGCTGTTGCTCATCCTTTCTCCATCTTTTCCTGAGCTCTGAACTTACACCCAGAAATTCACAAGGAATTCCAGCAGAGCTTTCAGCCCTCTGCCAGGTAAGAGAGGTGGGAGAAGTGGTGTTTGGAACAGGGAGTGTACAGGAGGGGAATAGAGAGGATGGGAGCAGGGTTTTCAATGATCATAGAATCATTTAGGTTGGAACAGACCTTGAAGACCATCTGGTCCAATCATTAACCCAGCACTGCCAAGTCCACCACAGCAGCCTCCAAGTTCCACATCCAGGTGTTTTTTGAATTCTCCTAGGGATGGTGATTCCACCACTGCCCTGAGCAGCCTGCTCCAGTGCTTGACACCACTTTTGGTGAAGAAATTTTCTCTAATGTACAATCTGGATTTTTTTTGATGCAACTTGAGGCCATTTCCTCTCATCCTCTCATTACTGGTTACCTGGGAAAACAGATTGACCCTCGCCTGGCTGCACCCTCCTGTCGAGGAACTGTAGAGAGCAAGAACTGCACCCCTGAGCCTCCTTTTCTCCATGCTGAGCTCCTCCAGCTCCCTTATGGTGCTCCAGACTCTTCCCTAGCTCTGTTCCCTTCTCTGGGCACATTCCAGTGCTTCAATTTTCTTCTTGTAGTGAGGGCCCCAAAACTGAGCCCAGGATTCAAATCGTGGCCTCACCAGTGACAAATTCAGGGGGATGGTCACTGCCCTGTCCTGCTGACCTCATTATTTGTGGCACAATCTGGCAATATTTAAGTTAACTTATTAACATTAATTATTACATTAATTATTAATTAATTTAACAATATTAAGTTAACTACCTCAAAGTTAGCTCAGGAAAACCTTCAATGAGTGCTATCACATGGCTGACAGGGCTTCTCCAGGGCTGCAAGAGCATCAGGAAAGGGCAGCCAGTCTTTGCTGTGTTGATGGCACCTAGCTGATCTTGAATTTTATATATAAACTGGTTTTTGTACACACATGTGTCCCTAGCTTAGGGTGACCAGTCTTGTCTCATTAGAAATTTGAAGCTGTTCTGGAGTCATCTGAGCCTTTGGACCAGGAAGCGAATCACTGGTGCCCTGAAGAGATTAAAAATTGTCCTTTTAGAACAAAGTTAATTTTAAAAAACAAGTTTGTAACTGCTTATTTCAGTCCTCTAATAACCACTAAATGTGGCTTAATTTTTTTTTGGTAAAAATATCACGCTTGGGAAGTTAGTGTGACCACCAGATGGCACAAACTGCTCAAATATACTGCCCAAAAGAACCCAAAAAGCTGAAACCTCTCAAGCTACAGACAATATACGGGAGAAACAAGCGCTGAGGATGCTCAGAGCCCTACCATCAGTTTAGGTGAACCCAGAATTTCATAAGGAGGACAGGATCTGAATAGGATGTTTTGTGCTATGTGTCCATTGGGCTGTTCCATGAGATGTCCTCTCATGGCTGGGATTCCTCTGGAAGGAAGTTCTCATGCACTGTCTGCTCTGAACCACCTGAATTAGTGCTGTGCAGAGCCTGTCCCTCAGATTAATTAAATTTTGCTAGTTTGACTTCCACCTGGGGAGAAATGTCACCATTTCTGTGTCTGATGAGATAGCCAGCATCCTCTCCCCATACTGAATTTCGTATCTGGAAATTTCCAGTGATCTGGGTAAGAACAGGGTGCAGCTGCAAGGATCAGACTTGGTGTGACTGCCCTGACATTAATCCCATCACACACCAGCCATTCAGGGAAATTATATATATGGATGTATAGCAGTGTCCCACACACAGTCAGATATCCCCAGCACCAAGGCCCTTTGACAGAGACTTTGGGTGTTTTTTATCAGAATAATACCAGATTTATAAGTTTTGAAATGCTCTGCTGGGCCATGGTGCACACAACTAATGGCAGCAGGGAGATCAGCAGACACAGAAAATCAGGGACCACAGAAAATACCTTTCTACTCTTCTCTGCCCTCATGGAACCCTACCTGGAGGGCCTCATCCAGGTTTGGAGTCTTCAACATGACAAAAATGTGTTGGAGCAAGTCCAACAGAGGAGGCCACGAAGATGCTCTGGGGGCTGGAGAACCTCTGTTACAGAGAGAGCTGGGAGTGCTTAGCCTAGAGAGGAAAAGGCTCAGGAGACACCTGATTGCAGCCTTTCAGTACTTACAGGGAGCTTATTAAAAAGAGAGAGACTGACTTTTTACCTAACATTTAGTGAAAGAACAAGGGGTAGCAGTTTTAAACTAAAAGAGGAGATGTTTAGATTTGATATTAGAAAGAAATATATTTTGCAGACAATGGTGAGGCACTGGAACAGGTTACCTAGAGAAGATGTGGATGCCCCCTCCCTGGAAGTGTGCAAGTCTAGGTTGGAGCAATCTGGTATCCCTGCTTATGGCGAGGGGTTGGGGGTAGATGATCTTTACACTCCCTTCCAACCCAAACCATTCTGTGATTCTTTCAGGAGTACAGGTATCTTGTAATAGTGTCAGAATTGGGGACCAGCAGATCCCATCCAGATGTTTCAGAGGAGATTGCTTAGATTAAGACCTGAAGGAAAATAAGCAATTCCCTGAACCTCATGGTAATTAATTTTACCTCTGGACATTTGTATATGACTACACCTGTGTAACCCTTTGGGACTCTTGCCAATTGATCCAATTGCTGGCTTTGAATGCCACTAAATGGTACAGTTTGTTGGTGCTTTGGGTACATTTAATTGCTGGTTCAGACACTTCTGGTTGAGCATTTAACCCTGCACGAGGTCACCAAAGTGCCCATGTTTGTGTCTCAACACAGAGAGACTACTTGATATAAAATGATGTGATCCAGATGAAATGTGTGTGAAAGCTCAGCTGTTGGATCACGTCTCTCTCTCTGTGCTGTCTCTGCTCATGCTGGCTGCAGGCACATCAGGAAATTTAATTTGCTGAGCCCCCATCCAAAGAACAGCTGCTCATCTTGCTAAGTCTGCAAAAGTCAGCATCGAACATGTCTGATGTGAACACACCTGAGTAGCTGCTTGTCTTGGACTCTGGCAGCATCCCCAGCACAGTGCCTGCCATGTTCACACCCCAAACCAGGAGAATGTATTCCAAGGAGAAGGAAGAGGGGATAATGTGAACAAACAGGACCCCAGGCTCAATGTTCACTCAGCAACTGCATCTGAACCACATTAAAACACACCTTGGTCTTACTCACGTGCTGTGTCCTTATGTGCCCTTGCTGAGGGGAGCAGAAGCAGAACTGGCTGTTCCTAATCCCTTTAGGAAGGGCAGTGCATTTCCCAGATCACTTTCTCATGCCCGTTGGAGGATCATGTTCTGGCTTGAATACCCTCCTTTCACCAGGTGTGCTTAGGCTCAGCTTTATTGCATCACCTTTGCAGAGTCTCACTGTTCTGATACACCCTGGCCCTCAGATCCCCACCTGGGCACTGGGAGATGCAGAGTGGCCAAATGCTGCAGCTGGTGAGATTTGGATGGTATTCCAAAAGCATCCTGACTGTGCAATGGTCAAATCAAACTGGCAAACATCTCCCCTTCCTGACCAGAAACTACTGTTACCCCTAGGGTTAGCCTGCTGCTTCTGACTTGCTTTTATAGAGGTGTCTTGATT